>NW_024879454.1:1607-67797 GCF_009819885.2 Catharus ustulatus
AAAAGAAAAGAAAAGAAAAGAAAAGAAAAGAAAAGAAAAGAAAAGAAAAGAAAAGAAAAGAAAAGAAAAGAAAAGAAAAGAAAAGAAAAGAAAAGAAAAGAAAAGAAAAGAAAAGAAAAGAAAAGAAAAGAAAAGAAAAGAAAAGAAAAGAAAAGAAAAGAAAAGAAAAGAAAAGAAAAGAAAAGAAAAGAAAAGAAAAGAAAAGAAAAGAAAAGAAAAGAAAAGAAAATACCATTTACAGTGTGCTTCATCAGAGTGAGTACTTTCAATGAAATCACCACTTGACTGCAGGTATTAGCTGAAAATACAGCTGCTCTTTGAATAACTGCACACTGACTATTTGCTGCATGCAGAGCAATAGTTACAGACCATGAAATATCTTTGAGCAGCCTGATTTTTCAATTTAGCAAAGTGGGATCATCTCTGTATCCTCAGATACCTTAAATATAATAGTTTCTCGTTTGAGCTTTTTTATGTTGACTTCTGGAGTAAGGATTAAGTAGGACTATTATGTCTCTTTTTTTTCCATGGCCTGTGGTGTTTTTTCTCATTAAATAAAGTGATTGATGTCATTTGTTTTATTCTGTTCCATAATATTTAAAGTGAGAAATTGCAGTTTCTGGATTAACTTACTCTGTAAAAAAATTTGTATTAAATCAAACATTTTTATTAGAAATTATTTTCTCATTCTGCTACGGATTAGACTCAAGGATCTAATTTTTTGTTATCTCTGTAGCCACACAATGTTAGAATTGGTGTGTAAACGAGGACAGAAGGTCAAATGTTCATTGAAATACAAATACAGTTAAGTCATTACAAATCAATTACATGTTAATAGCATTCCTTCAGGCATTTGTGGATTAATGATGAATTGGATGAGGAGTGTTTCAGCATGTAAATTAAAATACTGTGTTAAGTCAAAGTGTTAGGATAATCTTCTTAGACATTCATGTTACTGAAACAGCTTTTTTTAAGGAATGCTTGTAATGTTTGGAAACTGTACAGCCGGCTGAGGAGGGAGAATTAAATTTTGGGGATCCCAGCATTATGTTCAGTAAAAGTTTTTTAAAAGTTAGGGATGACTAAAAGACTTTAACCGTGGGCTGAAATGCATCTTTGCATTGGGGGTTGGATGTGTAAAACCACTACAGTGGTACTGGCAATGTTACACAACCATCTGGGTACAAGAAGTGCATAAAAATAGCTCTTTCCAATCTAGGGGAAAAGAAGTTTTACACATGCAAAATAGAATTATCCATATTGGAATTTTGCCAAATTTGATTCTCTCCTATTCAGCACTTACAGGATCTGAATTAAGATTTGTTGTTGAATTATTTTGATCAGGTTCAAAAATTTGTACAATGCAAAATGAAATTCATCATCAATGTAGCTGGTCTGTTTGTTCATCCAATTCCATGTGAATTGCAAAATGCCCCAATGGGTTGGAGAGGCTGAGCCTCAAGCATCTGCTGAACTTCTTTCCTTGTGTAAAGGTTAAGATAGTGAAAACAAAACTTCTGATCTTATTGTAACTGTTGTTCTGTAATGGATCAGCTGGTCCATGAGAGTCTCTTCATTTTCACAGTTCACTTGAGGACATCAGTATTTCCTGCACTGCATGTAAAACTGTGTTTTATGCTGAATCTTAGGGAGTGCTGCTAAGCCACTGTACATTTATTTGTGATTGTTATGGCTGAGTCTTTACAAAGAAAGTGGAAACTTGTATTTATTTTTTTATAAAGTCTCTCTATTAAAAAAATCAAACCAAACACTTCAGGACTTTGCTTGGGAATTTGCCTGAGCTTCATGTGAAGCATTTAGCACCTCTGCCTCAGCTGCTGTGTACAGTTCATACAACAATGTGTATATGAAGTAGTCACCACATTAAATACCTGTTCACAGTAGTCAGGCATTTGTCTACAATGTTACTGGATACTGTCCAATACTGTGTGTGCTTTGTTTACAGTTTTTGTAGATAAAAGTGTTTTGGGGGAAAGCTACAACTTAGTGAAAGGAAAATGGAAAAGAAACCCCAAATACAACTATTTACACTGCATAATATAACTTAAAACAAGGTAATCAAGTCTGCAGAAGGAAAAATCTCACATATTTTGTATGCAGCAGTGGTTGTGCAGATGGTCTTTATTTTAATCTTCCTTATTGTCACCTGTATTTGATAGTGACATTCTTCACTTCTCTCCCTGTATACAAAACTGCCATAAACTTCTAATTCTTCTTCCTTATGAACCTGGGGCAACCTCCAGAACATTAGCAGGCAATTTAAAAAGGAATTTAGAGAATGCAATCAATAGGAGTGTGTCTGTCCTACCACCAGCTGTGTGCTTATGTCTTCCCAGGAGAATCTCTCCAGGACCAGGTCAACATCCAAAAATCCATGAAACAGAAAATCAGGAACCTAAATACTGCTCTCCCTGCTAACGAGGAAAAGACGAAGCAAGGCTGAGGAAAAGAAGAACCAAAGGCCTTGTTTATGTGTTGTGAGGAGCTGCTAAAGGCTTAAAGCTTTAGCCCTGTTCTCTTGTTCCCTTTTGACCTGGACAAGGGGCTTAAAAGGAGGTGCTGGATTTCGAGTGTTTGTAGGAGAATCCAAACACAGCATAAGCTGCCAGTTTGTGAAGAGGCAGAAATTGGCTGCTTTGAAGCACTCAGCTGGTTTCCTAGTTCATTTCCATGCTGCAATAACCAGTTCCATGACTGAACTGCAAAGTTTTTAACAAACCAAAGTCCTGGCTTTGTGAACACTTTCAAGTAGGTGCAACCAGAAAAGTCTTTTCAGAAATTATGAACAAGCTGAAGTAATAATGGAGACAGTTCCACTAGCCCAGAGCAAGTGCACCACTGATCTAGAGACAGACTCCTCATCTGGAGCATGGATTGTGGGACAGACTGTCCAGCATGAAAAACAAAGCATCCTTGCAGAAGCTAATACTTGAATTGACAGGGAGGCTTCATGCAGCACAGATGGAACACCACTCACTGCACCTACAACTTGCAGAATTCACATGGAATTTCAGTAAGATGAGAAAAAGAAGCTGACAAAGCCCAGAGCCTGTGAGAACAATTAAACATTCTTCAGGAAAAATTCATCACCCGTGAGAGGTTTGACAGGGTAGGAGGATTAAATAATGCAGACGTTGGAAGCGTCAGGCTCAATCACTTTAGAATGAACAGGAGCAACAGCTACAGGAGTCAAAGAAAAAAACAGAGCTGCATCCCTAGTGAAGCAGCAGATCAAAGGCGAGTCTTCCATGAAACTCTAAAAGAAGACACATGGAGAACATCTGGCCATGGACTAGATCTGACAACTTCTCCTGACAGAAGGAAAGAGAAGACAACTGTGGGAAGGGCTGCATTTTATAACTCAATCTTTATTTCACAAACCGAAACTTAAACCTCGCTTTGCTGTGATTTGTCCATGGAGTTAGTTTGTTGTCTTAGTCTCTACTTTATTATCTTATTTGTTTTAAAATCACAACTTTGTGCATTAAAATCTCTTGGAAATAATAATGAACAAATAAAACAGCACTCAACATACCCTCCATCCCCCCGCCCTTATTTCTTTTGGCACAATAGGTTTTAAATGACTACATGACACAGAATTAGGAAAAACCACAGTTGAAAGCCATTTGCAGAGATCAAGTCACAAATGAGAAATGAAGTTTTGTGACATATCCCACATAGTGAAATGTTATGGAGTTTTTATCTCTTGCAATTAAAACCTTCAGTCTTAAGGATATATCCCAGGTATCCTGAAGGATGTGTGCTGTAAGACAAAACCTGAAAGAAGCTCAGGATACCGTGGCTGGTGCCAGCAAAGAGTTAAATCTGCATGCTAAGTGTGCAGACAGCGAGAATTTAACAGGAACTTTAAAAACAGAGAGTTACAGAAAGTACAGCAGTGCTCAGAGAAGAAGAAAGTGCTTTTCCAGGATCCTGTAGGGTGGGGTTTATTCAGTTGTTGGTGGACATCCACGCTCCCATCGGGTGCTCGAAATCTCTCGGTCCAAGAGGTTTCACGAGAACCTTTCCCTAAGCCTGACTCCCTCCTGATGGAGGGAAATGTGCTCCTTTGGTGCAGAGAGCGCCCTGCTTTGAATTCTGTCCACAGACATTCCAAACTTTCTGGCTGTTTGTTCCTCTCTCTGGCCGAAGAGTGCGCTGTGCTGAGGATTCGCACATCTCAGTCTGGCTTTGGTGTCAGGGGCTCCTTTGAGTGTCCTGCACTTTTATTTGACTGTCGGGAGCCCTCCAGCCTTAGGAGATGTCTGGGAGGCCGGAGAGAGCAGCGGGAGCCCCGGCAGAGCCCCGCGCTGGGTTCGGGCCATTGTGGCATCACCGTGCGCGTCCGTGGCAACCGTGGAATCGCCGCCTCCGGCTCCGCGTTTGTCCCGGCTGGTCCCGGCACTCCAGGTCCTGCCCTGCCGGGAGCCGCTGCCCTCTGACCGTCCCATCCGGTCCTGCTGGAGGAGGAGCAGCCTCGCAGCAGCTCCAGGCACCGGCGGCACTGTCCGGTGAGTTCTGTGCTTTCACTGCGCCTTTGGGACTCGCTCCAGGCTTTGCTGGCTTGAAGTGAGTGCGGTTAGATTTTTTCTGATCACGTTTAGATTTATTCTTGAGTGCTGTCTGTCACCTTCCAATGTCGTGGGACCTTCAAATGTCTTGTTGTCACCTTCTGCTATCCCTGGTTTCTGCTCCAAGCCCTGTCCAGCCTGATCTTGGGCACTTGCAGGGATGGGACAGCCACAGCTGCTCTGAACAACCTGTGCCAGGGCCTCAGCACCCTCAATGAGGAGAATTTCTTCCTCATATCTAGTCTAAAGCAGTGACCTGTTCTGAAGTATTCAGCATATATTCAGACGTTTGCAAGAAGAAACTGACACAAGTTTTTAATGACACATCAAACATATTTCCCCAAGCAAAAGCTTCCTCTGCTCTTTAGTTTAATTATGGAACTCCCACAAGCTGCTCCATGGCACTGGAATTTTTTTCCCCCTAGATGAAATAGTATGCTTTTTGACTTTATCCCTTTGTGTGCTAGAAAGGTATTGATACCTATTTTCACAGAGGAATATTGCATATTCCAAATGCTTAGCATTCCCAGGTGACGTTATTCTGATGTAGTTTTTTCTTTCATCTATGTGACTTCAGAGTAATTTAAAGAAGTTTTACAGCTTCAGAATGATGTGGATGTGACATAAAAGATTTTGATTCTTTTATGAAACAACAGTTTTTTTCATGTTGGTTTTTTTTGCCGTTCATTCTGAGACTTTGGTGTAAGCTGCAATAATAAAGAGACTCATATTACAAAAAACCCATTTTTTTAGTTCTCAGGGCTACATCTTAATGCAAAAATTCTGTGCTATTTGTGAAAGAGTTAGCAGCCTTCAAAACAGCTTGTGTTCTGTTAGACAGGCAACCTTGTCTATTTGATCTACTTAAAAAATCATCATGCTATCATTTATCACATTTAGATTTGTTTTGAAGAGAAGAAGAGTTTAGTATCTGCTTAGGAGAATGTGGCTCAATACTCGCTAACATAACTTTTTTTATCGGTGTTCTGAAATCTGTGACTGTGGATATTCTGCTTTATTAATTAATTAATAATTAATTAATTTTAGACTTTCAGGCTTAGAGGACTAGCAGTACAATTCTGTTTTCCACAGTAATTGAGGTGGCAGAGGTTGGCTTTAAGTCTTACCATGAACCCTGTGTTTTATAACTCGATAAGAGTTTGATCTTTGGCACAAATTCCTTGTCTGTCTTTAGTCTGTACAAAACTGCCAGTTACATAGGAACAGCAAAATTCCACAAATGCAGACTTTGGTTAGAAAATCAGACTGCAGTCTGCTCCTTCAGCTGCAGAAGTTTAGCATAATTACAGCGCTAGGGAGTAAGGGAAAGAACATTTCTCTCTGTTACAAAATGACTCTGCATTTCCTGCCAGCTGTGGAATTGAAGCTGGTGAGAAGCTGGTTTTCTGCCATGGTCCATGTTGACTGCAACCAGTAGACTTGTGAAGTGAACACTGAGAATTGAGGTTTTGGACTACAAAATACCTTCTGCAGTGTAGGACTCAAGAGCTGTTTCACCTGCTCATGTGCTTTCTTGAAGATTCTTAAAGATCTGCTATAAATGGTGTTTTAGATAAAAACTGTAGTTGGTAAACAACATGTTTTAGTTCAAAACCAAGTGTTGATGAACTAATAAGATATGAAAATGGAAGTAGAAGACATTATCTGAATCCTCTTAGACTTTAAATTCTCCATGCTTTGAAACTTTCCGCTCTTTTGTGTGATTTTTTTCTTTGAATCTTCTGAGAACTTTATGATTGTAGCACTTCTAGCTGTTACATGAAGATGAAAGGAAAAATCTCCAAGCAGTAGTATCAAGCTTTCATAAAGTACTGCATTTGTTAGCCATGCTGTGATAATTAAAGTATGATAGAAACAAAAATTCTTAAGGTCAGTTTCCATTTTATTTGAAAACATTTAAGTAGGCAACCAAAATGCAGTGCTTAACATAGTAATAGTTCAGCAGTTCTGTCACTGGTTGATGGGTTTTTTTCCTTTGTTTTTGTAGGTTTGGGGTTTTTTGGTTCTATACTAAGAAAGAAAATTAAGGTTTTCTGATACAGATTTGTAAGTTTCCACCAATTGCATTGTGAGTTCAGAAGCTGTTCATAAAATGCTATTGCAAAAAGGTGTTTAATGGTATTTCTGCCAGTCCTTAATATTATGTTCTCTGTTCTAATCCTCTTTTACGTTTTGCATTTCCAAACATCTTTACTTTGTGAATTCTTGTGGTACCATATAATTTTTCTTGTTAAATATTTATAGTCTGCAGCTAAAAACCTGTAATTGTATCCTTTAATAGTAGTCATGTCTTTAAAGGCAAGATTTAATCTAAGTTACCAATCTCCTCTTTGATAGTATTTGTGTCTTTTTTGACAGTCAAAAAATATGTGTGAGGAAATGTATGTCATTAGGTAAATTTTTGGTTATGAAAAATGTTTATTGTGCCTGGTACACAAATGTAGGTGTAGAGTGGTCACTTTTTATTTAGGAAGATCTATTAATTCATTGTCAGTACAATGTCATATTTGTAGAAAATACTTCATGTAGACAAAAGTATGGTACTTTAGTATTTACATTTCTTATTATATGATACCAGTTTAGTGCTTAATTTAATCCTATTTCTTTTATCAGTGTATTTCACATTTATTGCCCATAAACTTCTGCAGTTCTGTGTGGAGAAAACTGTTATTGCAGTCTTTCTTATGTACTTAAAATAATGTGAAAACCAACATATATCAAATAATGTGAACACTGATTTTCAAGTACAGAAAGAACTTAAAAGTTGTCCAGTTTGAAGTTATAATAGTTTCACTTTAAAATATTTATATAATGTCTATTATGTTAATAGACATATTTATATGTGCATGTATATATGTGTATATGTACATATTTATGTGCGTGTGTGTATATACAAATTTGCATATTCTATGTTTAAATTTTCCACTTTAGAAACAGAAACATGGTTTTCACTCTTTTATTACTGCTTGGTGTGATTGAGGGCTGATTCTGCTCATTTCCAAGTAGATTTTGTAAATAGCTGGAATAGTAGTGGAAATTAAGATAAAACAGGGTAGTTTTGAGGACTACACCTTTCATTTGTGCAGTGTTTGTGGTCATTTGCATGTCTGTAGTTTTAGTGTGTATCTCTGAAGACAAAGTATGTAGAAGAGAGGTTTTTTTCACATCATTGCATTTGTTTCATGACAGAGATGGTTTTGAGATGGTAACTGGTATTAAAAAATGAGACTGTGGAGACAAAAAGCTGGTCAGTTATTTTAACTTACATCATTGGAATGATGTTATTAAAACTCCTGGAATTTAATTAGGGAGGATTAAAAATCAGAATTCAGGAGTTAAAGAAAAAGATGGAAGTTCATTATGGAAAGTAATGATACTAAAAAATAATAATGAACACGTTACATTTAAATAAACTTTGTTAATCCAAAGTGCATCTCTCTTTTAAGTTCATACTGCCATATCTCTCCTATCTTGCAAAATATGCAATTCTATATAATCCTTTCTTCGAAGAGCAATAGTGGACAAAAAAACGCACAAAATAATTTTACTTATGTGAATGCTTAAAATTCTGGGCCCATGCTTGGGGAATTAAAGTAAAGAAGCATTGAAACTTGAAAACACATTTTTCTGCTCAGGTAATGATATGGAAGGACAACAGTTACCTCATGACATAAATCTATTGGAAATGGACACCATTGAAGAGATGAGAAAGAAAATCCAGGAGCTTGAGGAAAAAACCTTGGACTTAACCAATCAACACAATCATGATGTAAGGAGTTTGTTTGTTTGCTTGCTTACTTTATTTTACCCTTGAAATGAATGTAAGTTGTTTCCTTACATGCAATTTGTTTCCTTGAAATAATCCTCTCATCGGGTCAATCAAAATCACAGTCACTAGTTGGAAAATAACAAAGCAGCAGCCCTGTCCAGACCTCTCATGCCTGCCCATAGGAACTGGTATCACTTTCAGTGTCATTGCTGATAGTTGAAGGTGTGTGTGAGAAACTGGAGCACTACACAACAGCAAAGTCGTGCAGAAGAATATTTTGCACCTCCAGCTTTGGAATTCTCAGTGTAAGACATGGTTGCTTTGTTTGAGTGTTTTAATCCTGGTAATTCCAGGGATACATTTTAGAGAATCACCCCACCATTGATGGAACAATGGGAGTACAACAAGAGCAAATCACTGTGTAAGAAGCGGGAATCTCTGAAAAAATGGATATGGAACAACAAACTTGGTTTATTGGCTGTATTTGATATGCAGCAGATGAATGAGCACTCACACCAGCTGCCCCTAACAAACTGCTAAGAGCAGAATTGTTACTTGTGGCAGTAATAGTAATTCAAGCTCAAGAAATTTTAATGCAGTATTTTCTCACTGCTACTTCATTTAGGTACTAGTTTGCCCCAGGAGCATCAGGGAAAACCTTTGCAATGGGTTTAAATTATTTCCCATTCATGGAGCTCCTGTTAATAAGGATGCTGCTGCTTTGTAGATGTTCTGAAGAAATTAATGTTTTACTTTCCACCTTCTTGCATTCAGGTGGCTTGAATGTGGTAATTTCTGGCAGCAGTGACTAGAATAATTTTCTTATAGCAGATAAGAGCCTTTTTTTGAAGCGTTTTCTTTGTTTGTTGTGTTGAATAGCATTCTGCTTGACTGCTGAACACCATTGCACTGAAGTTTGTGCTTACATAATGAGTTATTGGTGTCTGATATTCCAGTATTCCAACATGACTGTTTTTCTAGTTGTTAAATACAGTTATCAGAAATTTACCTATGGAATATCATTATAACTTTTATTGTCTTAAGGTAGAAGTATCTTTGGAAATACAGAAGGGTATGTTTAAGGTACATGAAAATGATCTAAGAACAGGATCAGTTTGCATTTTAAAAAATGTATCTAAAATGTGAAGTTTCAAGACTGTATTTTAAATTCAGGTGTGATAAGATGGCAGCTGTGAATACAATTTCTGAAAATATTTGTTTTCTAGGTGTCTCGCTATAAAGAAGAAATAAAGAAATTAAGGTTGGAACTCGAGAGAGGAGAGGCTCTTCATCAAGAACTGAAGAGTGAAATGTCCTTTGCTAGAAAAGAGGCTCAGAAGCAGATGTATTCTGCAGAGGATGAGCTACATGATGTCAAAACCAAGCTGTTGGAACTGCAAGGTAAGTTAAAAAAAAAAAAAAAAGATATGGACCAGAGGCTACATCAGTCCCAAATCACTAAAACAAGCAGAGATTGCACAAAGTTTTACGGCTACTATGATTTTTGGAAGCCTCTTATTTTCCCATGTGTTACTCATCTGCTTTTATAAGCTCATAAGAGTTTTGCAAAAGCCTCGCTGTCTCATATTAATGAAATTTAACATGCTAAACCTATAAATCCCTCTTTTTTCTCTTACTCCTTAACTTCTGTTACTCCTCCCTTCAGTGTGTAAAGAATTGTAATTAAGGTGTCCCTCTCTCCATCCTGCTTATCATTGTTCAGTAGTTCTTCCTTTTTCATTTCAGGGGGGAAAACAAATAAAATCTAGTCCTGCTTATTTGTTTACACTCTTTCCAAAACCCTTTTTTCCCCAGGAGTTCTCATCGTGCTGATTTTTTCTTTTTTCACATATTTCTAGCTTTTCATTGTTCTTATCTGGCCTCTTTGTGTCATCTTTGGTTTTCTTTTTATAGAAATACTGTGTATTATGACAGTACTATGTGGAAAGGAAGAGGTTTACCTAGACATTTTTCTCCCAACTAATTCTATATTCAGAAACTCAAATTTTGTTAATCCTTCTCAAACAGAGAGAGATTTCTCACACATAAAAGCCGGGGAGATGCATTTTTATTACCTATGTAAGTATAACACTCTTTAAATGTGTATAGGAGATGTATTTGTGAACCTTTGGTGTTCACTGAAAAGGCTGGAGCACTCCTGGAGTTTGTAACCTTACCAGGATGATAATAAGAAATCTGCACTTTCACTTATTTGGAGAACACACAAATTATAAAAATCTTCTGGTTGGTTGAAAATTATCAAACTGTTTTTTGTTTGTTTGGCTTCTTTGTTTTAATTTTTGGTTTGGTTTTGGTCTTTTATTTTTTTTTTCTGTTTGTTTGTTTGTTGATTTCTGGGTTTTTTAAATTGGTCTCTTGTAGCCTTGCTCACCTCGTGTGGTACTTTTGATATGATCCCCACTTCTTGGACAGAGCACCTCCCTTGTACCCTGTCTTTAGCATGTTCTCCAAACTGTTTTTCTGCTGTTCTTTTTGGGGCTTGACTTCTTGACATCTGAGACATCTTCCCCATCATTTTGTCTGCTAATTCTCTGTGTTAGCCCAACATGTCTCTTCTGGTTTCTTAACCCTTCTCCAGCTAGGAAGAAATTTCAGAAGAATGGGATGAATTTGAGGTAAAAATCTATTGGAACGTGCTGATCACATAAATGCCAACACAGGTAGTTGTACTCAGTACCGTAAAAAGGTAATACAATATATTTTGACCCAAAAGTCAGTTAGTGAAATGAAGCAAAGTTGCTAGTAAAACTGTTTATAGGAGAAGACCTTGTCCTTGACATTTAAGCTTTCACAGAGAGCTATATGCCGTATTCCCCTATCTTAGAGCAGTTGCTGGACTGAAGATTTAGATCTCTTGAGCAGCAGTAAATTTCCCCAGAAAAGCTAAGCCTTTGCTCATTAGCCCAAGCTGCCTTAGGTTTTTCTAGAGTCTTCTTCATGTGGCAGGTGTCTGTCTTTACTTTTACTTAAACTGAGCTTGAAATTAATTGATACAGACTAAAGTATCACATAGGTAATTGGAAATAAGCTAGCCGAGTGTTGCTGGAAAAATACCACTAATTTCCCCATGGTATGGAGGCCTCACTTGAAAGAGTGGAATTTTTATTTCTTTCCAAAGAGAAAAGAGCTTTAATTTGTAAAAATCTCCAAAGCATTTCTATGTCCTTGTGTGAAAGATGCTACAGGAATACAAGATGTGATTGTTTCTCTGTAGTGAAACTGGAAGTGTTTATGTTCCAGCATTTCACAAAATATCACAATCCACAGAAGAACTTATGTTCATTATACCTTTTTTTCCCTGAACATGCTTATTTGCAATGCTATTTATCTTTTTTTCTTTTCTTTTTTTTTGTTTTGTTTTGTTTTTTGTTTTTGGTACAACAGTATTCAATGACAAATATAGGCAGAAAATATCAGAGATGGAAAAAATGTTTCATAGTGTTCAGTGGCAGAAGGAAGAGGAAAAACAAAAATTTGAAGTGGAGAGAAATAATATCCACAGAGTACACCTCACTGAAGTGGAATTCCTTATTGAAGAAAAAACTCAAACAGAAAAGGCTTGTCAGGTATGATGTATTAATAGATGGAAAGTTCTATGAGATGGCTGAAAGTTTTTTTGGAGCCAAGTGTGTTGGGGCTTTTCTGGTTGAAGGGGAAAAATAATCCCCCACATAACTAAATACTGCAGAATAGTTCTGAAGATTACAGTTTTATAAAGTTACACTTAGTGTGTAACGCTGGTTTGGGCTCTGATGGAATGTGTTGTGGCTGTTTGTCATGGTGAACACCTAAACCAAGCTATCGGGACCCAGTGGTAGAGAAAAAAAGGAGTATGTGGACAGCACCTAAGGTCCTTCTCGAAACAAGGAGAAACACAAGTCAGTTTTCATTCAAAACTAATTCTTATAAAAGTAGGGCAGCATTAGGCTACTTTTAGATAGAGTTTTCTAAGTTACCAGGTATACAGCAGGGTAAGCTCTGAGTTCTGGCTAACAGTGTCTGAGTTAGTTTGAGGAGGCTCTGGAAGGGTATTGCCTTCTGTTGTGTACAGTGTTTTGTAGAAGCTATGTTCAGAGAGTTTAATGCTGAATAAAAGATCTTTGTTGAAAAAATATGCTATGCTCTGTCAAGTGATGTTTGTCCTCAAAAAAGGACAAAAGGAGCAGTGGATGGCTTGGGACATTGTGTTCTCTGTCAGTTCCCTGGCAGTGTTCTCTGCCAGTGGTTGTAGAGGACGAGTTTGTAAATTATGACTTTGAATGTGTTGCAGTTGTTTGTGTTATGTATTTACAAGCCCGGTTTAAATCTCCTTTAGTTACTCTGACTTATAAAATGAAAGCTAGGGAGATTTCATTGTGGTCTTAATATGAGCAGAGAGGTGGGATCCTGAGCACATAGGCAAATCCTGGCTGGAAAAAAGTGCACTTCAGGTACTGTAATTCTGATTTCAATTGGCTGTGAAAATGCTGAGGCAGTCATGGAGGTGAAGTCGTAGAGTTTTGAAATGTGACTCTGGGACACGCAGGAAAAGCCACCCTCTCTGCTTTGTGACAGGTTTGTGGTGAGCTGTGGTCCAGGATAGGTGTTGGAGTTCCAGAGCAAGGGCAATAGCATCACCTCGTGGTTAGGCAGGAGATCATAGCCCTTCACGGTTTTTTCTTTAGAATACCTGTGAGATTGTGTTGCTTACACGTGGTTAAAAAAAAAAAAGAAAAGAAGAAGAAGAAAAAACATACAGCTGTGTTTTTCATGAGCAAATATTAGCAGGTGGCTATGGGGATATTATTACAGAGTAATACCACCTCCAAAGAGTTCAGACATTCTTCACAACTCTGAAATCCTGCATTTCTTGCTGACTTGTTTAATGAGCTTAATATATTCATGACAATTTTAGTTTCCTAATGTTAATTACATTTCCAGTATAAAATGTTTAACATTTTTTGTACCATTTTACAGCACACTATCTGTTACTTATTTCACATTTCCCAGATAATATCTGTTAATATCTGGAAGATAAACCTGAAGAAATAAATATTTCTGTATCTTTCCACGTGTATTTTCTGTAGAAATGGTGAATTTCTTATTTATTTATTTATTTATTTGTTTATGTATTTTACATTCAGAAGGGAAGAAATCTGTCTTGCTGACCATGCAAAGCTACAGAATTAGCTTAAATTTAGTCCAAATTCATATGGACAATGGGGATTTTATAGCAGTGACTTCACAGAGCTGCAGAGTCCAGTAATGACAGTAATTCTCCCAACCTGTTGCTTAGTTCAATTTCTGTATGCAGACATTGAAGTAGGGAACAGCTTATTTTATTCTACTGAGGACTTCATATTTTATAAGTTTTTAAAGTAATTCCGTTTCTAGGAAGAAGAAAATCTTTTTCAGAACAGCAGGAATTAAAACTATTTAGTCTGTGGGAGTAACTGTTTCTAAAAACATCTGATTTGAAATTTTAACATTTAAAATTTGCCCCCATGCATCATTTCACCAAATGCACCCTATTTATATCACTGCCACTGATCTAGGAGACAGAAGAGGTTGGAAGGGCTCTACTCTTTCAGGGAAAGATTTCCTGTGGAGATCTGGCTCTGATTTTAGTGTTGCCATAGAATGTGATGTTCACAGAGATTTTTGGGCCAACATGGATTTCTTGGTGATGAATTAAAAGCGTGTCTGTTGTTGGGTAACCACATTTATCGATATGTGCTGGCGTCACAGATTTTAAAATTCTAACATCTTCTGATGCAAAATCCACTCCTCTGTTGAATCTCTATTGCAATACTTCATCCTAGAAAAAGTACCTCTTAAAGTATTTATTTATTCATTTACCTATTTCTCTTTAGGATATGAATGTTGTCCTGCAAGACACGCTCAGGAAGTTGAGGGATATGGAGGTAGAGCTCCATAGCTGCAGCAAGATCCTGAGGCTCCAGGCCAACCATCTGGATTTCAAGATTACACAGCAGCAGAGGCTTGTCAGGGAGCTGGAGGTAAAGCTTTCTGCCTGCTGTAGGGAGTCTCAGAAAGCACTGACACAGATGAGCAGTTTCATTTTTGAGGGTGGAAACTCTGCGTTAGTTTATGAGTGCCTTGTGTTTGATTAACAAATTGTAGAGTTGCTCAAGGAAAGGTGGATTCCCAAGTGAATGCTGTGAGCCTGACCTGAGAGTGAACAGCAGATGGGAAGAGGTTCATGTCCCTGGGAAAATACTCCTAGCAATATGGAGGTATAGGGGCAGTATCTGTGCAGGATTTGTGATTTTTTGGGTTTTTATTAATTAACGTGTTAAGCAGATAAATCCTGTGGGAGGAGGCAAGGCTTAAGCCTTTTGACTAAAGCTGTTGTAGAGTAGGTTTGGTAAGCTCTGTGCTGTTGCTGACTTTCTCTTTAATAGGTCTTCCACAGATCTCTGTTTCTCAATTATTATGTGTGAGATTATGCAGAGTTTAAATTTATTGCCAACAGCATGTATTTTAAACTTTTATTTATTTATTTATTTATTTTTCTGTTTATGTTTACCTAACAGAAGTGCTTAGAGTGAGGATTCAGGCTCACATGCTTGCTATTTTGCTTTACCTTTTCAAAATCAATGACTTCACTTGTGTCTATGTAACCTTAAGTGTCTGAAATGACTTTAATACTCGTCTTTTTCTTGATCTTTGTTGCATAACTTGAAGGCAGGAGTCATTTTGGGGTGTGTTGTTCTTTTCAAATCAGTCATCACTCTAAGTGAAAAGATTTCTTTGATAGAAAACAGTGCAGTTACAATTGCATGTGAATTTCTATTATAGCAGCTCAGTAGTTACTGTTTTTGCTAAAAGCACTTTTTCAATTGAAATTCCATGTCTGCACCTTTATATGGAGATAGGAATTTGTGATTATAAAAAAATGCAGCAAGAACATAATCCTACATCAATTTCTATAACTAAACAGAAAATATTGTTTTAATATTCTGGATATGTATTTTTTTCCTTTTATTTATTTATTGATATGAGTTTTCACAGTTCCAAAGTGCAAGTTGTTCAGATTTCACAGATTAGTTTATGGATAATAAACAAAATAAATAAACTAATATATAATAAATTAATATACTACTAAATAATAAACTAATAAACTGAACAAATAAAGTTGTCTTTGCATGATGTTGTCATCTTTCTGGACTTAAATATTTTCAAAATGTACTTTTAGGCAGCTAAAGCGAAAATAAAGAAACTGGAGGAAAATGCTGAAGCAGCAAGACTAGCACATATGGAATGTAAATACACTATGCAGGTAAACTTTTTATTAAATATTTGGTAGAAGTTTACAGCAAAAGAGAAGATGAACTTGTAAAGCTACAATCTTCCGAAAATGTTAAGAGTTCCTTGCTCCAGTGAAAACACTGAGTAGATTTTTTGCGATGAATATCAAAAGTGTAGAAGGTAATAGAAAAATATCTCCTTTTTCAGGGAACTATCAAGTTAATGGAATAAATATTAAAATAAAATGTCACATTTTAATGCTTGAGAATTCAAAGTAGCGTTGAAACAGTGAGGGGAAAGGAAATGTTTCACAATAGTTAAACTGTTAAAATATCCTGTCCTATATCTTTGGAATGGTCTCTTGGGTAATTTTGGAGATACAGTGCATGCATCCAACTTCCCTAGGTATGAGATATTAATGCATCCTAACACTACAGTTCCAAACGTAATTATTCAGAGTACATTTCAGCTTCAAAGCCATTTTATCTCCAGTTACCAGAGAAGTTTGAATATATGAAAATATGTAATATGTATACTTGAATATTAAATGATTGTATTATTAAACTGCATCACACAGGGTTTGATCTGTTAAAGCAGTTAGGGTTTTTTTAAAAAAACAATTGTGAAAAATCTGTAAGATGCTTACTGATGGATCTTGTACTGACTAACAAAGCCTTCATACTGGATTTTTTACTAAATTGGACTAAATGAGAACACAAAAAGGAATTTGATCTTTTCTTTTCTTGTTTTCTGAGGAACACAAGGCATTGTCCCTTCTTCAGTCTGTTATTTTCTTATGACCTTCTCTAAGTAAAGGCTCCTAGATTTCTGAAGTGATGATTAAATAAGTAGTGATGAATTAATTTTCTTGATTCCCTCTCTACTTTTACAACATACAAAGGAACTGGAAGTTAGAGGTTTATCCTTTGTGAATAAAGAACTAGTAAGGTTCTGGTAAGGAAGACCTTGTTATTTATTTACATGAATAAGCTCCACGTTAGGTTTGTTCTGAGTGCAAGTGTATCTTTTACTGTATCTTTAATCCCACCCTTTCACAAGTCTACTTAAAATAATAACATTCCCCTGGGAAACTTCAGTGTATAAATAATTGGAAACAGTAAAAACCAAATACCATGGAAGGACAACAAAATGTTCTTCTGATCAGTGTATCTCTCTCTCTGTTTTGAACCCTATGTATTAACACATTTTTACATGTGTTCAATGCTTCCTAATTCCATATAGAATTAAAAGAATATATTCACCTGTAAAAAACAGAACACAATGGTGAACAGCATTGAAGACTGTGGTAGTCTTTCTTAACTTCCTTACACTGCTTTGTTGTCACTTGGCAGTTAAGAATTCAAGAACTGGAAGATGCTTTGAATGAAGAGCAGGGTCGCAGGAGAGAAGCTGTTTCAGTGGCAGGAAAGAAAGATTTCAGAGAGTCAGAAAATGCACATGAGAGATGCAAAGAAGTGTAAGTTTCCTTCTGCAGCCATTGTAAAATGGCAGTAGACAGCTTGAGTACAGCTCGTAGTTTACATTCCCTACCATTTTCAGTCAGCAGAAAATCTAGTGCAATGTGCCAAAGCAAAGGTTCAGAACCTGACAGTCCATTAATAGCAGACCTCTATCAGTAACCAAAGGTATTGTGAATAGGTACAGATAATAACAGGCCTGTTGCAGATTATTTGCCAAAACAAAAAAAAAACTTTGAAAATCGTAATTAGGGTAGGGTCCAGCCTCCAGTAGTGGTTGGGGTGAGAGTAAGAAAACATATCCAGCAGGTCTAGAAAAGATGGCCTTTCTGTGTACACTTACATTGTTATGAAAACATTGTTTTCCATTTCAATGAGCCAGTTGAATCTCCAAGACTCCTGTCAAGAAGTTGTGTATCATTTATAGTGGGTAATCTTTGTTTTCAACTTTTGAATGGCTGTAGAAAGCTTTAATTGGTTAAAAAAAACTTGAAATGTGAGAGCAGAGGAAATCACTTGGGATATGTTTCCTGGCCAGCACAGTCTGCTGTTTCTGTGGTAACAGAACTTGGATGACCTCTCTTTCAGCCTAGAACTATCTGGGTCACTATACACAGGTGTTTATGTTGACTTACTTACACAAAGAGTAGTGAAGAAGGAAAGAAACTGGTTTTCCTACAAGAAAGGAAGTTTGTGGCCTGAGCAATTCATTCAAGACTCATGGTTATGGAGATGTTTTTAATGAGATACTTAAAACTTGAACTGTAAAAGCCTTTGTTGTCCTTTGCAAACATCAATTTGAAGCGACCGTTTGGCTTTCTGACACCATGCCTAAATACTCAGGCAATCTTTTTAAATTCTTCCTTGGATGCCTGTCCCTGCTTTTGTTCTCCTTTATACTATTGTTTAGCCTTGTAGTTTTCTCATCAACTGGCTGTTTAGTCATGCCAGGCTGTCAATGTGTTTGTTTTCCTGACTGACAAAGTACAAGAACAGATTAAAATTCTAGGTACAGTAATTTCACAACTATAAGGTGCACCCTTTTGACTAAAATTTTCCCCCGAACCCAGAAGTGCGCCTTATAGTCCAGTGCGCCTTATATGATGGACAAAGTTGCAACATTTACCACCCCGGAAGTGTGAGCCGTGAGCCGTGGGGGAAGCTGGCAGTGCCGCAGCAGCTGGGTGGAGTTGGGCCCGGGGGCCCGCAGCACCGCCCCTCCTGGGTCCAGGCGGGCCCGGGGGCCCATGGCTGCCAGGTGAAGGCGGGCTAGGGGGCCCACGGCACCGTCCCTCCCAGGTCCCGGTGGTCCCAGGGGCACATAGCTGCCGGGTGAAGGCATCACCCCTCCCGGGTCCAGGCGGGCCCGGGGGCCCATGGCTGCCGGGTTGAGGCGGGGCCTCGGCCAGCAACCATGCCAGGGGAGCTGGGAGCGGAGCCTCGCTGCAAAAAATAAGTGCACCTTATAGTCCGGTGCACCTTATATGATCTACAAAGTTGCGAATTTTGCCGACTCCCGGGAGGTGCGCCTTATAGTCCAGTGCGCCTTATGGTCATGAAATTACTGTAGTCTGCTTTAAAAGTCATGCCAGAGTAGAGTCAGGTATGTGGGAACTTTAGGAGCAAGAGCTGTACTTAAAATCAGGATTGATGATGCAAGTTGTGACATGGTCTCTCTGAAGAGAGCTGTTGTGTTAATGAAAATATGAAGAATTCTGTTTGTTATATGTAATTTTGAGGCCATATCCAAAATCAATTGAATTTCATGACATAAGACTTGATAACTGAAAACATAACCCCTAGAAAAGTCATTCTTAGCAGGAATATAAGCTTCTTAATTCAAGTAAAAAAGGCAAGCAACTTCAGAAGCGATATGATGTGCTAACCTGGTATCTGCCATATTGATTGATTATCCTTTAAAAGAATATTGTGCATTTGACAAAGTAATTTGGGTTAAAGTATCTTATTGTGGAAACTTTCCAGTTTACAAAGACAGTGTGCATCCTCAAACGTGCAATGGAGAGAGGGGGCTGAGGAAAGGAGGGAAACTGAAGAACCCTCTGGGAGATTGGTGAATGCTGCAACCAGCCTGCATGAAGGCCCAGTGGTAAGGAAAAAAAGCCTGTGGCACACATTGTTTAGGGTTTTTTAAACATACTGTCAAAATATTTACTGTGCTAAGGATTTGCTGCATTTGCTGTGCTGAGCTGTGGAAAACCTCTGCCATTCTCTTACCCTGTTTGCTATTAGGCTGCCTTTTAAAAAATTTATAACATCCATAAATGTAATCAATGCGTCGGAGAAGCTAATTTGAAAGTGTTTTTTAAGTGATACACACCTATGTAACTGAAGAGTTGTTTTCAGAAAACTGTTATTTCAAAAGCATGGGTAAGATGTACTGGCATTACTAATTTAGAAGGTGTTTTGTAGATATGGAATATGATTTCACGTGAAGAAGTTCTTTCTACCCAAAATTTTTGTGTCAAGTCTCATCAGCTACCACCGTAGAAATGTTTATTTCTATTTCTATTTTAGTACAAATATTTGACTGTAAAAATTGCTTGAAAACTGCTTGTTTGAAGGTGGCAAAACAAAAGGGGATTTTTTGTTGCTGTTTTGTTTGTTTTCTTGTTTTGCTGTGGATTTGGGACATTGGACATATTTCACTGAATAATTTTCTACAATCTGTCTACTGTCTTTACCCAACTACATCTTGAAAAACAATTTTGCCATTTTTTTTGAAAAGAAGCAGAGACAAAGGAAAGTTCTTGGCATATCTAGAAAATCTCTAATTTAAACTCTTAGCAACATAAATATTTTTTGGTGGTGGCTTCTCTTTCTGTCTCAGCGCTCTTAACATGGAATGTAAACATGGTCTGTTCCCTGCTGACAGGAGCAGAGACCACATCAGAGAGCCTTCAGATTGGGTGCCTCTTGTTCAGTTGATGGAGGTATTCCACACCTTGTCTTAGTGTTCCTCACTGCCCAGGCAGATCTGTAGCTGTTAACCGAAGAAAAATAAAATCAGAATCAGAAAAACAGCTTCTTGCATTCCAGCATTAATGCATTAAAAGACATTTTCTGGCCTAGTTAGCCTGAAAAGTAAATTCATCAGGCACAAAAGGAATACAAAGAGAGAAAAGCAACTGTCTGCCCGAGCTACAGACATTAATGATTTCTATTTATAAGTACAAAACAAAACTATAAGCTAAAAATGTTCTACTAGAAACCTTAAGTGCTTGATAACTGTTGCTGCAAGAAGAGTTTTCCTTTTTACTTATCTTCCTTAGTAAAACATATGTTATACATGACAAGAATCCAGGACAAAATTCCATTTGTGATCAAGATTTCTGGTAATGGAAACAGTTTTTAATGGTGTGCTCAAAATTAATGTTATGCTACTGAAAGGTTAAAAAAAAAAAGTATTGTCTCACTGTCATTCATAGAGCTGGTTGTTTAAATTGCTTTACTCAAAGGATTTCAAACCACAGGACTGTCATGAACAGGTCATAAGAATATTCATTTTTGGAAGAGTTGTATTAATGGCTCCCTTATGGGATGAGATCTTTATTGCCTTGGATGGCTTTGTGTTTTTCCCAAAGCTTTTTGTATGTGATCCTGTATGTGATCCTATTTACTTCATTGAGGCAGCTTTGAGCTTCCCAAAATGAAAAAGTAGAAGACTGTAGCAGAAACTAAGTACAGGAAACATTTAATGTATTGCTGTTGGTCCTTGCTATACCCATGGTAATACTGAGTGAAAATATCAGTGTGTTCTCTTCCCTTCATTTCCCCTCCTGCTTTCCTGACCTATACATTATTTTTTCATATGTTACACCACTTTTATGCTCCCTGAATATGTTCTTTCCATTCTATTCTGATCATCTTATATTGATTTCTCACTGTACAGGTACAGTGATTTACATATTTTGTGCTCATTGCATTTGAGATACAGCTTTCTATTATCTTAATCAAAGTTTCTAAGTTGCTGATATGTACCTAAAGTATGAAGAATTGAATTTCTAGTGCATGCTGTTGTTGTTAGAATTCATTTACAAGTTGAATGAATTTATTATAGCACTGATTAAAATCACTGTAAATAAATGAGTCATGGCTTGTGGAGTTTGACTGATGGAGCTGTAGACCTATTTTGGCCAGTTATTTAATCATATATAATCCATGCAAAACAATTGTTTAAAAGAATTTAGAGTGTGCTGTGCTGCCAAGCCATCTGGACAATTTTCTGTGCACTGTGCAGATGTTGGGGCACAGTTTGAATGCACCTGAAAGTTTTAACCTGGGTGAATGAATTGCTTCTACTAAGAGCATGGAAATTTTGATCTGTGCCAGGTGATGGTTTGGTCCCCACAGGACTGGGATTTATTCACATACTTCATTTACATACTGTGTCTAATTAGATAAATTTTATGAAATCTATTTTCTTATGCTGCTGTAATATTATGCAACATTATATTATTATTAGAAATTAACTGAGGAATTTTGTAAAGCTGTGACAGTAAACTCTGAGGCCTTGTCTTCAGCTGCATGCAGCACTGCTACTACACATGTGAAGCATCTCTCTTGAGTTTAACATTGCCCAGATACAGCAATTAATTTCTATGTTCCAGATGGAGCTGTCCATCCTCCTGAACATATTCCAGAGCATGGAAGACGGCCATGTGATTGCCAGACACCCAGACATTCCCCTGGAAGCGTTACCCTGGAGAGAGTTTTGTGAACTCTTACGTGAGAATGTTGAAGCCCTGATCTTGAACCTCCACGAGGCTAACAAGAGGGTGAGTGTCCCCCAGCACCAGCTGCTCTGCTGAGCTCAGTGACATTTGTTCACACTGCAGTCTCCTTGAAAAGGACTGATATTCACCCTGCCAAAAGGATTTGGATGTTAACAAATGAATGCCAATTATTATGGCTCGTCCACTGCTCAGTTTGATGCCGTTGCTGTGGGCATTTGGATCCGACTGGAGTGTGCATCAAGTCTCTCAGCTCCACTTTCTGTGCAGGACATGCTGAAAGGATTATCTGATACTAGCCACAGGGACCTGATTAAAAAAGAATAATTTCATCTTACTGATGAAGAAAATCATAGAATGTAGTCATTCACAGTCATAAAGCAAGTCTTTATTTTACCATAATCCAGAGGTAAAATATACTTTGTCCAGAATACCATGTTTAAATTATGTGTTTATGATTCAGATGTACTATTTGAAAGAATGCCACTGCGGGCTTTTTTTGTTTAATTGTAACTTTTGGATAATGACATTTTTAATCAGAAACACAATAGAAATAACTATTATAAAACATGTCAGTATTTGTGTGAAGGAGGAGCTGGACTTTTTGAGGGATTCTGGTGCAAGTGAGCTTACGTGGCCTTTCTCCTCAGAAATCCTTGTGTTTTTAGAAAGAAAAAGCCCCTTTTTAAATAAGTCAGCTGGCTCTAGAGACTAAGCTATGGCACTCTTTAGAACTTCACTTTTTGTTCTGGTTTATCTCTCTTTTGAAGTAGAGGAGGAAAGAGAAGGAAAGGGAAGGGGTGAATATTGTTGGCAGTGTTTGTGGTGCTTGTGTCTTATTGTTGCTTGCTTTTTAATTAAGTATTGTTATTGAGAGTGATTGTGAGGTCTCTAGGGCTCTTCTCATGTGCTTAGCAGCTTTTCTGAGATTTTAGACTGTGTTGTACAAAACATTTTTTCCTATAGCTCTGTGTGCTTTGCCTGGAAGTATCTTGCTGGTATTTCTGGTAACAAGGTGCAGGTGTGTCCATCTGGAGATCGTTGTTGGCTTGGTTCATTCCTCCCTTTGGTTTGCATGGGAGGTGCAGTGTTAAACCACAAGAGTGCATCTGTTCATGCTTGTTGAAAACACATCATAAACTTATGAGCTACTTGTAAGGAAAAGATTCTCTTGCTAGAATTCCCTGAAATTGTTTTAAAACTTTATAAAAATCTGGAACATCTTGGCTTTTAAACAAGAACAACAACAACAAAACAAAAAGCACAAACAAAATAACAAAAAATCAAAGGCTGTTTTTTAATTATTGTTTGCAACTATCACAAGCTTCTAAAGGATATACTTGGATTACTAATTTATTAATTTACTAAAATTTAATACAATTGTTTAAAAAAAATGTGTGAAGTATCTGGAGCAGTTTTCCTACAAAGAAGGTGACAAACATTTTTGAGGTGGTTTAAGGATGGCAAAACTGAAACCAAATAGAATATTTTATTTCAAAATATATTTCAGTTTTGTTTTGAGAACCAAGTAATTACTCTGCCATGAAAGGGTTTCACTTAGTTTTAATAAAAATATAGAAAAAAATTGAAGTTTAGATGTTATGCTGGACTTGTCTGTGTTAGCTTAAAGTGAAAAGGTATATAATAATTTCTTCTTAAATGCTTGTCACACAGGTATGTCATTGTAAGCACAAGACTGACACTATGAACAATGTTCAGCAGAACCAGGAGGATGCTTCTGTGAAAATGTCTGAACAGGTAAAAGCACAGGAAGATTGCAGGGAGAAAGAAAATCAGTATCATGAACACCAGTACTCAAATCTCCTTGAAGTTCATGCAAGAGCACAGGTATGGTGCTGTGTACTTCTAATTTTTTTCCTTAAACATTTGATGGATTATTTCTGTAGTTTAAGCCCCTTAGCAGTTTACGGTCATTTGGGAATTTTAGTATGTATTTAAAGTTTAAAAACAAAAAAGCTAACAACAAACCAACCCATCACTGTGCTAATATTGACATCTCCTAAAATAAGAAAGAAAATACTTTGTTGAAGCATTCTGAAGAGAATTTGTTTACAGCCCCAATTCAGAAGCCTGATTTGGTCTACAGGTGGTAGCATTTTATTTTTTTTTCTGAGAATGTTAAAGCTGTAAGATCGAATTTGCTTATTTTAAGAATTACCGAAGACAGCAACTTTCAGCATCATCATTTGCAGATTGTCTAGAGTAATAATAATATGGTGTGGGCTGGGGATAAAATTAAAAACATATGTACTGACTCTTAAGGAAAATGGCAGATTTCAACAGTGTTAAGTGACTCTGTTTTACTGATACTACAGTGAGAAGTGGTTTAAAAGTGGAAAACGCTCACTGCTTGTTAGATGAGTTATTTGCAATCCAAAATGTTCCCTGTTTTTTCACAACCACCATTTATTGTCTTTTCCATTACATTTCTTCATACCCCTTTCAATTAAAAGTGTTGTGAATAAAGGAAATAGATGTCCCTTGTTGTTTGTGAGTTACTGCAACTTACTTCATCAGAATAATGCTGTATTTGATGCAGATTTCAGGACTGGAAATCTTTGCATGCTGAAAAATTTAATCTGTCTAGTTTCATGTTCCAGCCTTCCTTACTTATTTCCTCTCACTTTCTGATTGGTAGAGCAATGTTCTTCTGAAACTATAAAAACCTATAAACATAAAACTATACTATGGGCAGACAGGTGGTGTTGCACCTTCTGTGAGCTGTCATGGTATTGGTGGATTGTTGTCAGAAAACAGGAGTCCATTTGCAGCTGATGATCATATGAATTTCCCTCCTCTAATTGCTTTTATTTAAATTAAATTAATTAATAGAACTGTATTAGCTTATAAGAACAAATTTGCTTTCAGCTTGATGTAAATATTAAGGTTGCTTTTTATTACTATTTGCTATTTTCTCATGTTTACCATCCTTTCTTTCAGTAAAGATAACCTTCTTCCCTTTAACCAAAATGAAAGGATAAACTCTTTCTGTCATAATCTTTTATAGACTACCTTTCATAGGTTTATTTGCAGTAACCCATGGTAGGTGACAGGTTCAAACTTTTGCCCTTCTCTATGTCTATTAGAGATGGAGGAAAAAATGATAGTTTTGTCTTAATTTTCTTGGGCCTTAAATATTATTTATTTTATTGCTAAAAATGGCGGATTTTATAGCCCATCAATTTCTGTTTGCTGACAGAGAAACATAGCAATCTTGCAGCAAGGAATTTCTGAATTTTCACAAAAGCTTCATGCAGCAGAGGTAGAGTCCCGCTCACTGCACCTGCAACTTGAAGAATTCAAATGGACATTCAAGGAGACGCAAAAAGATGCTGAAAAAGCCCACAGACTGCAAGAGCAATTAAATGAACTTCAGCATGTAAGTAGATTTGATTTGGAAACTCTCTTGCTTGAAATAGATTCTCCTTTCTACACATTTTTGATTTGTATTCAACAAGCATAATATTGTTTAACTTTTAACAGAATTTTCCAGACAACTTGCCTTGTAAATTTTACTAAACTAGAAGTCAGATGTATATTTAGGAATGCCCCTTTTCCACTGGAGTTTCCTTTTAATTTTTAGAATGAGATATCCTGTATAAATTACAGTTTGGTCTTCAGCAATCCAGGCTCTCTCATTTGTTGGAAATGTTGTGATTTATGTATCCTAAAAGAAGGTTTCATTTCACCAGAGTAAAGTCAGCTGGAATGAGGGTATTCCAAAAAGAATATTCATGAGAAGTTCTTGCAATCAATTTGTCATCCACTTTGGCAGTGGCATGAAGTGAAGTTTATTTGGGCTGACGAATGACTCTGCTCTCTGTCTGCTGGCAGAGCCTCTCTGATGCAAGGGTGGAGCTGTGGAGAAGAGACCAAGCTCTGAATCAGCAGAAGAAACTCCTGAAGGACATGGAGCAGGACCGGCAGTGGCTGCGGGAGGCTCTCCAGGAGGCAGAAGATGCCCTCCAACAGGCAGCAAAGTGAGCCCTGGGGGATGTCCCTCAAAATGAACAAAAATTTCAATTCCTACTTCCATGGGCAGGGTTTTAGACCTGGCCAGTGTTAGGCTAGAGGAGAAAACTACATCTGTCTCTTCTTTTTGAAATTCAGAGATAGTCGTCTAAAAACAAAAGTGTTAGTTCAAAACACTGGGTCATACGTTTTATGCAGTTATCCCATAATAGTGCTCCAAATTCTGGGTTCTGAAATAACTGGCAAACAAATATCTGTGCTATGTTACTGATCTGACAACATCTCTTTGGCAGAGCCTGAAAGTTCTGTTTATTTAAGAAATGATGGTTCCCTGACATCATTCCATGCCATTTTACAGACAGATACAATTTATTTCTAGTAAATACAGAAACATCAGCTAGGGGACAGGTCTTAGCTGCCAAAGAGACCGAAACCCATTTTGGACCTAGCCTTTCCTGTGGGACAAGCTAGATCTTCCAGCTGATTTCAGGGAGTTTTGTACCATTTACACAGTAACCTGGAGTGGAAGGAAAACCTCAAGCACTGCTCTTGAAAAGACTGGTAGTCAAAAGGAGCCCCCTTGACTTATTACTGACCTCTTCTTACAGTTGTATGGTCAGATAAAAACACACATCTTTGCAGACTTTGTTGTCTAATACTTATCACAGTATGAAGTGTGTATTATGAATATTGTTGTTCAATGGCTAGGATCTAAAAAAAATTTAGTTAATTAAAACTTCTCATCGTGCTTGGGGTTATTTGACCTCTGAAGAACAACATCTGAAAAGCTCTAAGGGTTTTATGCCCTAGAGAAATATTGCAATTGACATAGTCCTCAATGAAATGTTTAATGAGCTAATTAAAATGACAACTGTTATTTGGTATGGTTTGATCAAAGCAGGCGTCACCTGCAGAAGGATATGTTCTAGAAAGCTTGCCCTTTTCATCCTCCCCCAATCTATTTTGAACATTTTAGTAAAGATATTCCTTGTGGCCATACATATATCCAGAAAAGTTTATTTTAATGGAAAGGGGCTTTAAAGCTGGCATTTTTTTCCTGTATATAGCAGTTGAATATCAGCAAAGAAAATGACCCTTCCCTTCATTGTTCTAGCAACTCTTCAAAACAAATAGGGGTTTTTTCTCCCTTTGGAACACACAAGCAAAGGAGATTAAATGAACAGAATCTGCCAGTGTTTTCCAATGCAAGAATGTAATACCACCCTGCTAGAGACTTTTTATGACCTCTATATCCAAGCCATGATGGTTGTTCATTGATAGGTCAATAATTATATCTATTTCAATTGCTTATCTTTGACAGAAGCATCCTTCATACGGAAATGTACCAAATAGTGGTACATGAGCTTTTTTTAGGGTTTGCATTGGAGATATGAAAAGAGAGAAAATCCTAACAGTTTGAGTTGTCAACAATTATTTTACAAGACAAGACAGCCATAAAGTAGCAGAAGATTAACTTCTACATTGGTAGAGCTTCAGTTCTATAAAGTTACTCTATTGTTCTTGTTTTATTTATTTTTTTTTTCTTTTATTATAGAGACAATGAGTTGATCATTAATCATATGAAAGCTGTGGATGTCACCCTGAATGCGGTAAGAATTTGAAGTGTTCCCTCTGATTTATGTTTCCAAACATGCCAAAGCCTTAGAACTGCTTATTCTCAGGGGAGGAGAAGAATTGCTGCAAAGCAACTTCCTTCCCTTAGAGTTGAAGTTCCCCCCTCAAATTCTTCTGTCTTAAAAAACCAGAGTGAAATAAAATGCAAGTGTGTAGTGCACAAACAAGTTGTTCTAAATGTAGAAGTTATGACAAAATTCTCTTTCCTTCCATCACTGAGCACTATTTCTGGTTGCCAAGTAAAGACTAGTGGAACACACAAAAAATTGTCAATTGTTGTGGTCTTAGCCCTCTACTAAGTAATGAGAGGTCACACACTTGGTGGCCATAAAACATTTGGCTTTGTGTTTGCTACTTTAACCTCAGAAATATCATAAATAGGAAAAGAAAAGGCAGGAAGTCATAATCTGTGGTCAGAAACTTCCATGGTATTTTTAAAACATATTTTAAATTTAATAATAATCTCAGGTTTTCTCTCTGACTTGTACAACTGTGCCCTGGTATAGGACTATGTGAAGGTCCAACAAAGCTGTATATACTAATTCTTTAGGAAAAAGGACTATTTTTAACTATAGCTCTAGTAGCTGATAGTTTTATAACTGTTGTTAATCTAGAGCAGCATAGAGCTAAAGAAGCTCATACCTTGGAATGTCAATTTCCCTTTTCTTCTACATCTCTAATTCCTAGCAACATGGGAAACTCTATTCTAGTTTCTGCATCCACCAGAAATGTTGTTAATTCAATTTTCAGATATCTTTTTCAAGTCTGTTTCCTTTAATATTCACAGAAAGTGACAGAACCTAAACTGTGTGTTTCTCCTGCAGCAAACTGCTGATAGAAAATTTCTTTTTTATCATGTTCATACTGGCTTCTTTCAAACTTCGGAATTGGATGCCATGCAGCAAGTGCTGTGTATTTACAGCAATATATACATGCCACATCCTTGGCCTTTCTCTTCTTTCTCTTTTCAGACCAGAGCAAGGAGGTGCCTTTTTCTTTTTTTTCTTTTTTTTCCCTGTTTTGTTTTTTTTTTGTGGTTGTTTTTTGGTTGTTTTTTTTTTTGTGTGTTTTTCTTTTTTTGTTTGTTTGGTTTTTTTTAGCATTCTCTCCCTGCACTGTGCATTAGAGTTTTATTTGCAGTGAAAATTGAGTCGTACTTTATTCATGGATGTTAGGTCCAGCAATCAATGCAAGTCCATTTCATGGGCTCAAGGAGACTCAGTTCATCCCAGCTGGTGTGCCTGAAGGAGAATTGCTATTAATGCTGGGTTTGTTTTCTCCCTTTAGGTCAAAAACCAGGCCATGGCACCAGGTGCTGCAGCAGCCATGCTGCTCCCCAGCCTGCAGCTGCAGATCCTTCCAGAGGAAGCAACGAGAGGCAGGCCAGAGGCTGCAGCATTCCAGGTCAGAGTCTAAAACCAATCCTGTTTATTTTCTTTTTAAATTTCCCATTTTGCATCAGAGATACAACAGGCAGATAGACTGCTCTGAGCATGTGGAGAGCAAAAAGCTTTAAAACTATTGAAGTCAAGAGTTGAAAGACAATTTCCATGTATATTCTTGCACATGGCATTTCAGAGATAATGGCAACTTTCAATTTAGCATTTACAGTGTTCCATAACAGATGGGAATACAAACATGGATGAAAGTACTGTAATTTCACAATTACAAGCTGCACCATTTTGACTAAAATTTTGCTCCTGCACTGGAAATGTGGCTTACACTCAGGAGCGACTAATATGTGAATAATTTTCTGACATTTCCAACCCTGGAAGTGCAAACCAAGGTGCCGAGTCGAGCACCAGCCAGTAAAACCCGGCTTTACGCGATTGTTACAAATTGGTTACTCTGTTGCGCGGCAGGTGGAGCCCTGCAGGCAGCATAGCGGGGGGGAAGGTGGGGGAGCTCCCTCCTTCAGGCAGCGCAGCCCGGGGAAGGGAGGGGCTCCCTCCTGCTGGCCCCGCGGCTCAGGGGGAGGTGGGGGGCTCCCGTCCCTACCTGCCACTACCATGGGAGCAGGGGCGCTCCATCCCCCCCTCCCACCACCACCGTGGGTGCCGGCGAGCTCCGTGCCCCTCTGCCACCACGGTGCGGTGCCAGGCCGGGGCGCGCAAGCAGCGCCGAGCTGGGCCACTTGGCCCCGTAGGCAGCCCCGACCCCTCATGGCCCAAGCCGAGCCAGTAAACCCCGCCATCCCACGATTCTGTTACTATTTGGCAACTTTGTTGCACATGGGTCCTCGCAGCGAACGACAGAGCGGCTTATAATTGGGTGCGGCTTGTGTATGGACAAAGAACGAAATGTTTGCCAATACTTGGAGATGTGACTTACAGTCAGTGCGGCTTGTAATTGTGAAATTACTGTATATATACCTGAAAATCAGTATCCCTCTATCCCCCTCCTTTTTTCCAATTAATATACACAAGACTAATTAAAAAAAAATCAAAAACCAAAGCCAAAACCAAGTAAGATCTCCACAAATAAACAAAAACAACCAAACAAAAATGACAAGACTTGCATGCTCCTTCTCAGCCAGTATCACATTTTTTTCAACCCACAGTTCTAGAATTAACTATGGGTTTTTGAGCATTCCTCATTTAAAAGAAACTGCTATTTGGAATGTTCAAATACAGAAGCTATTTTGCTCATGTAGGTTTAAAGGCTTGCACATTTCAAAACACAGGACAAAACAATGCATGAAAAAAAAGAGAAATTTACTGAAAATGAGCCATATTTTCAGCTCTGAACATAGATTCAATGCAGCATCTCCTTATTGTTAAGTTTGATGTCTTTTACAGAAACTATCCCTTAGTTATAATTGTGCAGAATACATTAGTGCTAAGGCAGAATATTTTTCCCATGAGAGAACAAAAGGCAGAGTGAGTACATATTTGTTTCATTGTGCTTCTCTGACTGAATAAGAGAGAGAGCAGGTAATCAAGTAAAGTGCAAGGAACTTAGACAAGGTAAGTATTGCATGCAGTGTGAACGTTTTCTGCAGTAATTCCTCCCAATTTATTGTAGATTTTCTGTTCTAATGCAGTATATGATTGCAGGATCAGGGTCACAAAATCAAACATTCAAGAAAGCCAGATGCTAAGCTGGAAATTTCTCATAGTAGCCCTCTTGTATGCATACATGCATTTCAACATTGCAAAGATATAAATTATGTGCATTATTGTGTTGCCACACAAAAATACAGAAATATGTAATGCCTTGAGATTCCCGTGAAACTTAATTAGCCCAGATGAACTTTTTTGTCAAAGGGTAGAATTACAAATGCTTCCCCCTCAGTGATGATCCATTTTAGAGCTGCAAAAAGGTCCCATTCCCATGGGTGGCATCTTTGCACAAGAGGCATTGTGGCAATCACCAGCTTTTAAATACTGCTTTTCTAATTTGGCAGTGGATGCTGCTTCTTTTCTTTTTTCTTTTTATATTCTTTTCCTTTGTTTTTATTTTCTGTTCCATCCCAACTCCCATTCTTTTTTGACCTCACAGTGATTGCAAAAGCACCTGCAGCCTGTTCCCTCTTTCTTTCTGGAAGAGACTCAGAAATAGAAAGTACACTTGGAAACTCAGGACATACACAAAGAGCACCAATGGCTCAGCCTGTGGCACCGTGAACTTCCTTTTCTCCTTCCCTTTCCCTCTTTCTCTCTTTCCCCATCTCTCTTCCTCCCTTTTCCTTCTCTCTCTCCCCTGCCCTCATCTCTAGTTCCTGTCTGATTCCTTTCCAAGCACATTATTGAAGTTGAACTATAAAATTCACCTTTTATAGCCAGAGATCACCTAATGGATTTTAATTTTACTCTATGCCAAACTGCATTAAGGTCAATCCTGCGATCTTGAGTGAGGTAAGCAGTTGGGAATCACTTTAGGGACACTTGTCATTTGAAGCAATGGAGCTGTTTGCAGGCACATCCTCTAGAGCTGCCTTAGTGTGTGATGAGCACATTTCAATTAAAGGCCTTAAAATCTGCAAGAATCCTCTTTTAGGACTGGAACCCCAGCACCAAGAGATTTTGGAGATTCTTTCTGATGAGAGAAGATGTGATTCAGGTTGATTTGCTGTTTCCCAGACACCATAATGAAATAACCTGATTGATTTTAGCTGTGTTAACATCCATCTTGAAAAGCAGGAATGTGAAACCAAGGAAAGGAAAACTGCCAAAAACCTTATAAATCCCTGTTTGTGGTACTAAGCTGATTTTTGTCTATACCAAGGGTTTACATTCAAAAGACCAATTTCATACTATCTGAAGGGAAAAATGACAAATAAAGTGACATAAAAAATTGGATGAACCACTTTGAAGAGGACCAATAATTTCAACAGTTAGTTGAGACTACTTGGCATAGATATAGTTACCAGTACTGCCAAGTCATTTGTTCTCTCTTATGTTGCTGACTTTATCATCAGTCTAATTTTATTATCAGTCTAATCATTATAACAAACTGGGGACATTCTTCCACTACATACATGGAAAGAGTTCCATTTTCCAGGTTTACTGCAATCAGATTATTTGTTTTCAGAAGTTTGTAGGTTTACAATGTTTCTTTTGTTACTGCCAAGTAACTTATGTAGGTGGAAGGATTAGTAAATTGACTCATTTTGGAAGTGTGAACATTATCCTGGAACTGTGCGCTAATTTTTTGTGAACAGAAATTGAGCCTGCACTTAGTCTTGTATTGAAATAAAATGAAAAAATTGTATCAAGAGCTCAATGCTGTGTTGCACTGAAAAGATCTCATCAAAGAATCTTCTAACTAGGGTGTGGAGTCATTAGCTTTTCTTAATGATACTAAGAAAATTAATGATTTTAGAAGAAATACAAAATCCAGTGTTAGACCTTTTTGATTTTTAAGTCCTGGCACTGAAATTCTGCCTGGCTTACAAACTCTGTTTGATTTCTCTGCAAAAGAAAATGTGTCTTTTGCAACAAATTTGGATGTGTGCTATTTGGCATTTAATTGTAGCTTGCCTGGCTCTAATGATTCCTTTTACTTTTATTTAAAGGACGTCCTCAGAAGTTTTATGGATCTCTACTCACTGGTAGCTGCCAGAGTTGAGGCATTAACAATAGGAAGAGAATCTTTGCAGGTTCACTTTGAACCTGAAGCAGCTGTTATGCCTCCTACTCCTGCTAGTAAGTCTGCTTTTCGAGCAATTATTGTCACTTGGATGTGGGTTCCTAGCCAGCATCTCCCTTCATGCTGCACAGCTTCTGTAGGGAAATGTAAATACAGTTAAGTGTAAAGACAACGAAGCAATGAAATTAGTGCTAACAGAATCTCCTCCATTTGCTGCCTCAAGCAAGACAACTTGCAAGACGGGAAGACTGGGAGAGCTTGGCAGGAGTCCTTGTGAAAACCGGGTGCTGCTCTCCAGGACTAGGGAGAAGCATCTTCTCTCCATGCCCTGATGCCAGGATGTGTCTGTAGAATTGGACACTTCCTGGGTGCTAAACGAGCCTTTCCCTCTGGGATGACACCCAGAATCAGCTTGGAAAAGGCCTCTGAAATCAACATTTCCCAAGAGCTCTTGGAGCTGAGCCCAGGAGCTGTTCCTGTGCCCTGTCACAATAGACCTGCCACCATGGCTAAGGGGCTTTGGCTGAAGCTCTTCTGGGCAAAGGTTTTCAGCAAGCTCATGGCAACTGATGCTTACCATCTTTTCAGCAAACACAAATCCAGCAAAGAGAGGAGCTGTAGCTCCTGCTGGGTGGGGTGGGGCAGAAGCAAGGACTGTTACAGGACAACTTGGACTTTCTTGGTTTCGAGCTTTGGTGACTTGAGTGGCCAAAGAGGACAAAAGGTAGACACAAGGCAGTACCTGGTGCTCTTGTCCAGCTTGCAGTGTGACACAAGGTTTGCTGCTGAAGGGATGCAGTGAAAGCAGAATGCTGTGTCTGTGGCTTGACTTTTTGGTGGGCTTGCCCATTCCAGGTACTTGTCTCTACAGCATCAGGTTCTTTTTCCCTTGTGTGTTGCAGGTCACATCGCCCATACCTGGAGAGAATCCGGTCCTTGGGTGAGTGGGAAAGGAGCCTTTGGCATTGGTAGCGTTGGACATTTGTGGAGCAAGCTGTGACCTGGGCCTGCTGCAGTCCAGCGCCAGCCTGCTTGGATGAGTGACAGTACGGTCCAGGCTCTTTGCAGCAGCAGCAGCAGCATCCGGAGGATCCCTGGCTGTCACCTCCAGTTCCACGTCAGAGCTCTTAAGCAGAGAAAAGTGGGCTTGCTCAGTGCTTGAAGCTGTGATGGAATTTCTCCTCTACAAGAGAGTGCAGTCTGCTCTGATTGGCCCCTTGTACTTGAGGCTGAACAACTTAGAATCCAGACGATTTCTCCTTAGTGCATCCGAATCTAGAGCTGAATAGAAAGAAGGTTGCCTGTCCCTCATGTTGCTGTCTGTCCGCAGAGCCCAAAACCAACCTGCGAGCCTCGTCTGGCTGCGTGTCTTCCTGAGGAAGAGGCCAAAGGGGAGGAAGATGCCCAGCAAGCTGCAGCTGCTGCCACTGTGGAGCCTGAGCTGCCAGCATCAGTAAGTGTCTGCTTTGCTTAGCAGTGTCTTTGGTGTCATTTTGTGCATATGGAAAAGCAGCCTTTGGATTTTGCGCCTACAGTTGGAGTAGGGGCAGCCAAAGGCGAGAGGTGAAGAGCCCTGGATGTGGCTGGAAGCATCTTCCTAGAGGCTTGCATTTGAAATGGGATTGCAGAGGCACCTCTGCCAGGCACCAAGTTCTGACCCAGCTTCATTTCTCGTCCCAGAGCTCTGCCTCCTGTGTCGTGGCACCTGCACGAGCTGTAGCTGCAGGCTCTGAAGAAGCCTGCAGTGCCCAGGCTGGAAACTCAAGCACCAGCAGCTCGCCTACCTGGAGCACAAGCAGCTCCTCTGGCAGCGCAGAGCAGCTGCCAGAGAGGACAGAGGACGAGTGGCTGGCCATGCTGAGTATGTCCTTTGTGGTGCCTGTGTGCTGGAGCAGTGCCTGTGTGTGCGTGTGTCAGCATGAGCTGTCCCACTGCTGCTCCTCCTCGGCTCAGGGTCGGCTGCTGCGGCCTCCACACAGGAAGCTGCTGTTGTGTTTGAGGTGGTGAAGGAAGAGCAGGGCTCTTGCTCCTGCCCTCCTCACAGGGCAGCCTGGCCTGCTTTGGCTTTGCCTGAGCTTGCCTCAGTGCAAAAAGCAAATCAGAATTTGTTTCGGGCTGAGCAGCAGGCTGTGACTTTGTGAGCTGTGTTGGCCTCAGGGAGCTCCTGTGGGGCCCAGCTCCTGAGGGCCACAGCCAAGATCACCTTCGGAACCCAGCCTGTCCTAAAGGCTCAGGGACCTCATTGCTAAGGCCATCGCAGTAACTTCTAACATCAGCTGCTGCTTCTTGAAAGCCAGAAAGGCATTGTTTAGGCAAAGTCCTGCTTAAAGTTGGAGATGGCACCTCTGCTGGAAGCACTTGGCGCTGTTCTTCCGGTTCTGGAAAGGCAGCTGTTGGTAAAAATGGATTCCAGATGCCAAGGTGCCTTTGCTATTTGGAAGAATCCAAGCTTTCATTGAATGCCACAGAGTGTTCATTGCCAAGAACAGGAATGTTTTGTTTTTATACACAGCAGTGACTTCTCTTGCTTACGCTTTGCTGATCCCTGTCTCCTCTGACTGTTTCTCCATGTGCTTAGATTTTAGTCGAGACTTTTAGTTTTGTGCAGGCCATGTTTGCTGCAGAGCTGCGTGTCTTGCTGCTGTTGTTTTGCTGATGGTGGTGGTGGTGGTGAAGTGGTAATGGTGTTGTTTGTTGACGAAGTGAGTTGAAAGGGCCCAGTGTGCCCGAGAGTGGGGCTGCCTTTCTGATCTGCTGCAGAATGGGGTCTCTGTTTTGAAGTGAGCATCTTTCCTTTGGATTTTGACAGGGATGCTGGTGAGCGAAGGTGATCCAGAGGCTAAGTATACAGACCTGGAAACAATTGGCAAAGGGTGAGTGCAGGCACAGGTCCTTCCCCAAGGGGGAGGTTTTGCTGTACTTTGCTGCTGTCAGATCTGCCCAGAGTGACATCAGGCAAGCTCCAAAGCTGTTCATACACTGCTTTGAGATGCTGCCATCCCTCAGGACTGGTCAGCATTGATAGCTGTGCTCGGAAGGCATGGCAAAGACGCCTGGATGCTGGCAATGTCTTTTCTGCTGCAAAGAGCAGCAGCTGGCAGATCTCCTGTCCCCCAAGCATCTTGCCCCTGTTTGCCACTTTTCTGAGGAGAAATCATTTCTGTGTGTCCCAAAAGAATACAGAATATGTGGGATTGAAAGGAGAAAAAACTTCATTGCCTCCCAGGTCAAGTTAGAAGCTGAGGGCTGTCAGGGAACAGCTGTCAGTAAGATTTCTTTCCAGTATTGGCTGAAAACGAGGTTCAGTGGTCAGGATGAACAGCACCTAGTCTAGAAGCCAAAAGCAGAAATGAAAGGTGCAGCTCTCTTTTGTAGCTGAGGTGGAAGAAGTCAAAGCTTCAGGGGAATGCCCAATGCCAATGTATTCGAGAGGAAAAGGCATCATCCCCTCCTGGATCCTGTGGGGTTTAGGCCCTTGCTGCAAAGAATCAACCAAGCTGTTCAGCTCTGCTGACTGGAAATGGCTTTCCTCCCATGGCTGTTGCATGGCTTCAGACTTCTCGGAAGGCCTGTGTGCTGGTGCCTGAGTCTGGCAAAATCCCACCCATGCACAGCTACAGAAGGAGAAATGGGAAAAAGGGACAGAGCAGAATCTGTTGTGGTGCATTTGCTATTTGTCCCAGGACTTTTTTCCCTGTTGGACCGCAGCGCCTCGCCTCTTCACGGACTAACGGACTTCTCCTTTCTCCGCTGTTCTTTTGTTCCTAGGGGTTTCGGCACTGTGTGCACGGCACTGGACACTGCCACAGGAGAAGAGGTAAGCGTCAAACAGTGCTGCAGCTTCTGCAGCTCGTGAGTGCCCTCCCCTCTGCTGTGAGCTGTGCCTGAGCTTTGGCTCTCTGCTAGAGCTTTGCTGCAGAGGCAAATGAAGTGCAGAGCAGTGTCTGCCTGCCAAATCCAGTGCAGGGGGCAGATTTTGTCCTTCTCAGCTGCTGCAAGGAATGCAAGGAGGCCAAGGGGTGTCTTTCAGAGGAGGAGTCGCTAGCTGGCTCTTAGTGCCAAGCTGGTGTCCTAGAGAATGGCACTGCTCTTTGGGGCTGCAGCTCAGGCTTCCCGAGTTCTCATTTCTGGTCATTAGCAAATGCATGGGAATTGCGCTGATAGTTCCTTAGCCACCTGCAGTGCTGCCCTTGGCAACTGTGCTGTGAGAGAGTGGTCTGCAGGAGTCTCTCAAGGGCCTAAACCCCACTCAGGGCCCGGTGCGTATCACTAGAGGATCAAGGCTTGGCTTACTTCTTTTTACAGTCAGGCAGGAATTGCAAATGTCAGTGGTGTGAAGGAAAGTGTTTTAGTGGAGCAAAATGAAAACTCCTAGAGTCACAAAGTGCAGGAGTTGTCTTTTGTGGAGGTTTTCTTCATGTTATGCTCATCATCACGGCGTTTTTCCCATAGCATCTGTAGGGTTGTGTTTCTTTGGGGGGATAACGGTCAGGATGTTTTTAGGGTGGCATTTTATCTGTCATGTCTGTAAGAGTTTGCTTTGTTGTTGTGCAGTGGAGAATGCCTGTGGCTGCTGGAGTAATGATCATGCCCTCCATGTTCCCTGTGCGGTCCTGTGTCAGACTTCTTTGCTTCATGCTTTCCCATGTCGTTTTAGGTGGCCATAAAGATAATCAGTCTCCTGGAAGACAACAGCAACGAACTATGTGTGAAGGAAATCCAGGTGATGCGTGAAAATAAGAACAACAACCTAGTGAACTACGTAGACAGGTGAGTGGTTCTGCTCTTGTGCTGTGAAGGGTCACTCACTTCTTTCAAGCCAGAGGTTCAACCACTCCTTTGATTGCTGGTGGAGCTGTTCATTCCTGTTTCTGGGCTGATCTACAGCATCTTGGGAGGAGATTGCATTGGGGCTGCGTTTATCTTTCCCGGCATACCTAGTTTAAAGTGTGCTTTCAAAGACCAAGACTTGGGCCTCTTTTACTGAACCAACAGTCTCAAAGTTCCTATGCTCCCTCCATGTTTTCTTGTTTGCTTTGGGGTTTGATGGCTTGTTTTTTTTCCCCCAAGCTTCTTAAGTGTTGACAAATCCCTGTAGACTCTATTTCCCTTGGCCTGTTGCATTGGTGTGGATACCAAACAGTCTTTCAGACTGCACAGAGATCAAGCCCTGTAGAGCCTAGTGAATGACTATTGCCTTCCTCCTGTCTTCCTTGGGAGAGAGAGACAGAAACAAGAATCCATCAGGTCGTGCAGGTGCGCCCATTAATCTCTAGGCTGTTGTTTCCTCCTTTCAGCTACCTGGTGCACGAGGAACTCTGGCTTGTGATGGAATACATGAACGGAGGTTCCTTACACGATGTCATCATGGAGGCCAGGATGGTAGAAGAAGAGATAGCAGTTGTCTCTCGGGAGGTAAGGGACGGTGCTTGTGCTTCCCATGGCTTGGGTGGGATGGGTGGTAAGGAGAGGATTGATTTCACCTTTCCAGCTTCCTTTCTGCCTCTCTCTTTCAACCGGCAGGAGCAAGAGCATCTGAAGTGCCTTCCAGTATACAGGTCCTTCTTCTAGCGTGTTTGTTTGTGTTTGCCTCACTAAACACCTGCCTGCATCCTGCAGGCACTGCATTCTGTTCCCTAAGAGCAAACGTGATGGTGCCACAATGTGAACTGAGTGGCAAAGACTAAGAGGGACTCACAGGACTTCTCACAGAGCTCAGCCTCCAAGGAGAGCCTTGCACCCAAAGTGGGATTGGCAAAAGCATCCCTGTTATCTGGCTGGAGAGAGCACAGCCACTGCGGCAGTGCTCCTTCAGTCTGCGTTTGCAGGGCACTGGCCAGGGGAACAATTGCCCTTTCTCTTTCCAAAGTGAATCCAGCCCCACTTAGAAAGGCACTGCAGTCCTCGTGTTGGAGCACCAAACTCTTGCCCTTGCCAGCAGCTCACATTCCCCCAGCAAGTCAGTCTTGTGGATGTGCCGCTTCCCTGCTTGTGGGATGAAATCTGATGTTGGACTCCTAGGCTCATGTTTCTTTTTCCTCCCTCAGTGCCTGCAAGGCCTGGATTTCCTTCACTCCAAGCAAGTCATCCATCGAGACATCAAAAGCCACAACATTCTCCTGGGCTTGGACGGATCTGTCAAGTTGGGTGGGTGTTGTTGGCCAGGCTCAGCTGTGCTGGGCTGAGGGCTGGGGGTGCCTTTGAGTGACTGCCAGTTCCCAGGAGCGGTGCCTGTGGCAGTGCAGGCTGCCCTGCTGCAAGCGCAGAGCACGGGCACAAGGCGGTGTGGCGGGGAAGAAGGTGTCGGGAGGGGCTTTGGCTTGTGTGTGTCCCTTGCCAAGCAAGGCAACTACAGTCTCAGGCTTCAGGGGAAGCCACTGTGGGAAACCGGGAGCTTTTGCTAAGTGGCCAATCGCGTATTCCCTCAGTGGCAGGCCTAAGGAACGCCAGCATGGCCCCTTTTGCAGCTGGATTGCACGCTGCCTTCTTGGCCATTGGCAGAGTGGGGAATTCTTTTGTTTGCTTTCCTAATTCATGCTGGCTTGATCAGAGTGTTTTTTTCTCCTCAGCTGATTTTGGTCTCGCTGCTCAGCTGACGGCTGAGCAGAGCAAACGGAGATCAGCTGTCGGCACGACTTACTGGATGGCGCCAGAAATTTTCACCAGGAAGTCCTACGGCCCCAAAGTGGATATCTGGTCCTTGGGCATCGTGGGCTTCGAGATGGTGGAAGGAGCACCTCCTTACCTGATGGAAAGCTCCCGCACGGTGCGCTGCAACTTCTCTCCCACTTCCTCCTGTCACTCTAACCAAATCTGCCCCCACTTCTTCTGCCTGGGATGCTTGGTGACACCTGAAGTCCATAGGTTGTGGGCTGCATAGTCTCTTGTGCTTCTTGCCCTGTTTTTTCCCCTTGCCATTGAATTGTGAAGAGCCCTAAAAACTGTGATGCCCTTTCCTGATGGAAGCTTTGACTTAAGGGAGCTGTGAGTGGCGCCAAAGCTGCATTGTTTGGAAGAATCCTTGGGAATAGCAGAGTAAGACCAAAGTCCCTCTTCCAAATGGGTTGAGGAGCTGGTGCCAGTCCTCAGAGAAGCAAAGTGTGCTTTTGCTGATGGAGTTGCTCCTATTTCTCTCAGCCAATCGAATCAGGGCTCAAGGCAGGAGCCTTTGCACATTGGATTTGTTTTGGTTTCTTCTGGCATTGGGTTCTGTTTGTTGGGGTAGGAAAGGCACCTGCCACCCTCTGGCAGGGAGGAAAGTGCCACTGGAGAGTGGAGTTTGTCCAGTGGGGTGTGACTGAGCAGTTTTGGGTGCGAAGGAGACAGGTAGAGTGTGGCGTTGCCTTTTTCCCTAGGCTCGACAGCTGATAAGCACCGGGGGCACCCCGAAGCTGCAGAAGCCCAGGCAGCACTCCGCTTGGCTGCGAGACTTTCTGCACTGCTGCCTGGAGATTAGACGAGGACAGGCGCTGGTCTGCCCAGGAACTTCTGCAGGTAAAAGGCAAAGTGGCTGCAGGCTGTGCCAGCTGCCCGCTGCCAGGGGCTCCTCCTCTGCTCAAATGTGTGGTGTCAGATGGGCCCTGCTCCAAAGAATCTCCAGTCTGGGGACTTTTCAAAGGAAAAGTAAGGAGAGTGCAGGCCTGCCATGGCTTGGGAAGAACCTTTCAAGGTCACCTGGACCAAATCTCCTGAAGCTGAAGACATCTGGCTTCATGAGTTTTTTGGATTGTGAACCACGTTGGCCTGTGCTAGCAGGGACGTGGAGACAGAGTTGCAGAGAATGCCCTCATTTCTGTACCTTTCTGGCAGGCAGAGAAAGGCTGTTTCAGCCTGTGAGGGAAGCAGAAGTTAATTTCTTCTCTTTCTCTTTGGACAGCATCCATTTGTAACCTCAGCCAAACCAACGTCCAACCTGATACCTCTGATCGTGGCAGCGCAGCAGTATATGGCCAAAAGGAGATACTAGCCCTGCAAGAGGCCATTGTTGTTTGTTGTAGTTTGTAGTTTGTAGTTTGTAGTTTCTTTAGATTGATAGTCCAAATAAATACTATAAAACCTTCACTGTGTTTGGAAGCTTCCCTTTGTTCTGTGAGACTGTGAACAAGCTCTAAATTTACTTCTTCATGGTCAGCTGTTTCTAAAACTTGGCAAGACCCATGGATGGGCTTTGGGACAGTTTGGAAGTGGGCAGAGGTCTTCTCCCTTCATTGCCTCCAGACCACAAGCTCCTTTGAAGCTTTTAGCTGTGAAGAGAGGAGCAGAGTAGGGCAAAAGGGAGCAGAGCAGCGGTGTCACTGCTGGGGATGCTGCTGTGGCCGTGCTTGCGTTGCAGCTCCTGAGGAAAGTTGGGAGTGTCTGTGTTGCTCTGGGCAGAGGGGGAGGCAGCCAGGCTTCTCCACAGGCTCAGGCGCAGGTGAGTGTCCAGCGGGTACATGAGTCTGCCACGGGAACTACGGCCAACACGAGGGAGTGAAAACTTCGTCAGTTTGACCTGCGTGAGCCACGGCCTGTGTCAGCTGGGCACCCAGCACAAGGGAAGGAGCCGCCCAGACAGAGCTGCCTGGGGTCACGCTGCGTGCCCGGCTGGGAGGAGACACAGCCAGGGCAGGGGACCCCAGGTGGCCAAAGAGCTCTTGCAGAGCCTCTGACATCCTGCTCAGTGTTTCAAGCTGGGCACAAGAAGGAGGAAGGAGGGGACATTTGGAGTTACGGCAAGTCCCTGTGAGGCTCGAGGGGGCCCTGCTGTCCTGGAGACACAGAACACCTGCCTGCCCATGGGAAATGGGGAGTTCTTTGGGGTTTTTGCTTGTGCACATGGCTTCTGCATTCCCTATGCAACGGAATTATTCTCCATCTGTGAGTTTTCCAGCTTTTACCCTTCCAATTCTCTGCACAGTCCAGCCTGCTGGTGGGGCATTGAACAAGAACGACTGTGTGTGCTGCTTGCTTGCTGGTTGGGTTTAAACAACAGCACACGGTCACAGATTTCTCATTTATCGAAATCAATCTGTTGCTCTGAGAGAGTTATTTGGAAGTGTAGAGGAATTGTGAAGCTGATCTGCTTATGTAGAATTCAGCAATCCATAACCAGAGAAGATACCTGCCAGTGACAGGGATTTGTTTGGAACTCCATTTTTCTGTTCAAATCCTTCATTTGTTTGTGCTAGAAAGTAAAGATTTGAGTGCACAAAAGATGAAATCTAAACCTTTGCTAGGATGCAGAGTGATAGGTTAGATTGGTGCGTACTGACATAGGATCATTGAACCATGGACTCATAGGATCATGGAATGGTATGTGTTGGAACCCCTCTTCCATGGGCAGGGACAGCTTGCACTAGACCAGATGTCTCAGAGCAGCATCCAACCTGGTCAGGAACACTTTCAGGGATCGGGCATCCACAACTTCTCTGGGAAACCTGTTCCAGTGTCTCACCACCCTCACCATAAATAATTTCTTTCCAACATCTACTTTAACTCTTCTCTTGTAGTTTAAAACCCTTCACCCTTTTTTTACCACAAGTTGCCCTACCACAACACTGTACTATATAGATTTCAGAAATCTCTGCCTGAAGTATCATCCAGTCTGCTTTTTCTCCCGTGCAATTTCACAAAACATTATAAGGAGACTTTTTGCCATTTTCTTTTGCTGTCATGATTTTTTCTCAATGAAAAAGATAATTTAATTCCTTTTGTTGACATAAAATTTCTGTAACAAAAAAATGCCTGTGCTATTTGTTGACAAAAATAGCTGAATATACAGCTTTAACCTTGAGGGATGCAGACACTTAAAGTATTTTGAGATTTCTAAGGATGCCTTCCCATTTATATGTTTTATCCTTGAATATTAATCATGAATGTGGATTGAAAAATTTGGAATGCAAGGTCATGTGCCTGAAAGCCAAGAATGTCACAGATATGATCTTTAAATTTATTTTGATTAGAACTCACTATACTGCATCATGTATACTTCCCCTTTCTGGATGTTGTATATGTTGTATAAATATGCAAATTATTTAAACAAAAATAATTTTCTGTATGAGGAAGTAGATACTCGTAAAGGCACAGTACCATATTCCTCTACTTGGTCTGGAATTTAGATCCTGTTTTCTCTGATAAATGGATTTAAAAGTCCAAGAAAATATAATGTCTGTATAAGTCAAGAATGTGTTCTGAGAATCAAAAATATTGAATTTTCTACTTTTTTTTTTCAATAACATCTCTTTTTAGAGCTTGCCATAGAAATGAATGCATGTTTAGGTTTTTTGCTAGCATTCAGTTTTGTTTGTTTTTTTCCCCAACACATTTTTCCTTTAGTCAGACAAGTCTATCTGGTCTGTGTCAAAACTATGTTTTCCTTGGGAAGGTCTTCATCAGTTTCTTCCATTAAATGAAAATCAACAGGGGCAGTGTGCTGACAGCCTGTGTAACAACTCAGAGGCTTTTGTTCATAAAATAAATTCTCTATGTGTTGAAGAATGGTAAACTGTCTTTTCCAAAATTGTGTCTGTGACATGATCAAGATGTTCCCAACATTAAAATAACTGTGCCATGATTAAGACTTTGATTGCTAATAATGATCATGATTATCACCAGAAAGGTTTCTTTACTCATACTTAATCAGCTAGTAATCCTGACATTTTGCTTTGTCATATGTTGGGCTTTTCAAGTGATTGAGACTACTAGATTCATTTATATGCTAGATCAAGGAGCAATAAATATGCTAATAATTTATTAGGGAAACTGAATTCTGTTATTGCAAGTTAATATTAGGCAGCTTTTGAAAATGCTTGAAACACAGCCACTCTTTTAACCCTACATTGAAACTTGGAGTTTTGCATGTTTCACGTCCTTTCTTTCTTAGTCTGCCATCAAGAAAAAAACCCAAACAAACAAACCTAGAAACCCTTGTTTAGCAGCTAATTCCAACCTGGGTATGTAATTCTGGGAAGCCTTTCAGCCAGAGGATCACTGCTCAGCCCAATCTCTTAACCCAGATGTAACCTCACCAAGTGTTTAACAGAGTTCAAAATTTTTGTTCCAAATTCTGCCAAGAGGAACCTCACAAAAGGGAAGGCATTTCAGCCTTCAAACCCTAAATGTTTTGCTTTTATTTATTTCTGTGGGGATGGTGGAGTGCCACGACCTTCTTGGGAAGCATTCTGAAAAGGATGGCACAGAGGCACAGGCACATCCTTGCTCCTGGGCAGAGTGATCAGCTCTTTTGTGAGTCCCCGCTTCAGCCGGCACTGGAGGAAGGGATGAGAACCACGTATGGTGATCCAAGGAAAGTTTATTAGTCTTCTTCCTCAGAAAAAATACATTTTGTACCTCAGCAAGGACAATTTTGTAAGCAGAAGCAGGAAAATGGGCAGGAGAAATAACCAGGAATCAGGAGTTTTCTCCTGCAGGCTTGGGAAGAGTTACTTAGAGCACTAGTGCTCCTGTGAAGAAGAGGAGATCTCTCTGAAATACGGATTAAATTTCCAGTGGGGGATTGTACCATCAGCCATTGTTACCACTTGGAGCTGCACCTGGAGCTGAAGTAACCAGCAAAAACAAGCTAAGTGAAATATAAAACAGGTCACTGTAGTCAGGACCTTCTGAGGTTCCCCTCCTTAGGTGCTTTTCTGAACACAACTCCAATAAGTATGATAAATCCATGTTTGTGATGATCTAATCCTACTGCTACAGAGGTTTTACACTAAAACACTGAAGTGTCTGTTTAAAGAAAGTCATCACCACCTAATAAAGGCCATAGTGGAAAAGCCGCGGGACCTTTTCCTTAAAGAAGTAGTAGCATCTTGGTCAATCTGTAGAACTACCAGCTTCACCATCCATTCTAGATGGAAGTACTTCCTGTTGAGTAAAATCATGATCAACTTTCTCTGCAATGGTGATGGGAAGGATGCCATTGTGCAGGTAGGGGAAATGTTAATTTTTTACTAACCCTACAAGAACAGGAAGTTGAAAGTCTGACAGAGAAGAAAATAGGTTATTTTCTTCTAGTGAACATTCAGAGAAATGCTGTGTTACTCCAGAAAACAAAGGTGTCTACATCAGACCATGTTCTTTTGTAGCTCTGCTGTGATCAGTAGGAAAAATAAAATCATGCAACACAGGTGTCATTCCTACCCACAGTACTGGGTAGAAAAAGCTGCTACTGAGAATAGTGCTTCCCCCCCTATATTACAGGAAGTGGCATAATTCAATTATGTTTTATTAACATATAGAAATTATATTAGAGATAATTTAGAGACAGATAATTGATAATAAACATTGATACATTACAGTTTAGCAAAACAAACTTAGTCTTTTATACACTGCTTTTAACAAAGCTTAGTGACCACATGGAAAGGAGACTGTACTAATAGAATTTTCAAAAAATATTACTTTAGTGGTATAGACTAGATAGGAAATATGAGCCAAATTAAATCTGTGGACCATTTCTTAGATATTATGGAGACACAAGATTCTGCCCTAATTGCACAGAGTTAGTCAGTATTAAGGTTGGCAAGTGTCCTCCAAGAGAGCAGTGGTATTTTAAAATAAGTAGAATTTCAAGGTGACAGAAACAGTTAAGCAAGCATTGTAAATTATATATATGATTGTCATCAAGGAGAAAGAATTCTCTTTCCAATGTCACAATCAATATTTCCTAATTAAAAACAAAACAAAACAAAACAAAACAAAGTGATTCTATGGGAAAGATACATTTGTAACAAAATTACCAAGAAAAAAATCCAGTCATTCTGCTAGCTTGAGCTAATATGATGACAGTTTATTTTTGCAAATGCAATATACAGCATCATGAGACTGTGGAGATACGTCTTCCAAATCTGAGAAATGCATGTCACAGCCACACCAAACAGTAATTATAAAGCACAAACATACTGAAAACAACAAAATTATGCAAAACCTATAGTCTTCAATGATAATTTAAATGAACAATATTCAAAAGTTCACAAATTCAAAGTAAGACATTGATACTAGTGTTAACTTGCAATAAATATATTGTAGTATTTTCATGTATTGAATTCTTGTCTATGACTTATCACAGATCATGACCTAAGTACTTGTGGCACTAGTCTATGGAGTAAGTAAAAAAGTTCAATATATTTACTATTCAGTAACTACAATCACTAACATCAGGAAAAATTATGTCCTGAAATTATTTAATCCCCTTCTGTGTATGTTAGCCCATACAAGTACACTTCTCTATTTGAGTTAAATTATCTAGTAAAAATACTGGCCATATTCACTTTTTGATTATCATGGTCATCTTGGAAAACCTTATGCAAAATCCTTCGAAACAACTTCTATAAAATTTGGAGCAGACACGAGTATTGTAAATGTGCAAATGATGGCAAAAAGTGTAAATGCAACCAGACATAATCTGTCTATGACAGAAGCTGCAAACTTCCACTCACTGCAGATCTCTTCACCCTCATCTTGTTTCCAGAACCGCATTGCTATGAACTGGACTCCCTCCAGGATCTTCACAGTCACTGGAAGGGTATCCATTAGAGCTTTCTTTTGCACAAGCTCGCTATCTTCTGCTGAGGAGCGTCATCTTTGTGCCCTTGCTGCCCAGGTCATTCTGCTGTGGGCAGCACGGGCTCTCCATGGCTGGCAGCTGTAGATGCTGTTGCCATTGCCGGACTGGTGCCCGGGAAGGACGTTCACCTCCAGGCTGTTCACGCTCAGCTGGTGCTTGGAATAGCTCTATTTGCAAGAGAGAGGATTTATGTTTTCCCCAGATTTTTTCATTCGTAAAAACCAAGCACACCAATTCAGCAGGATGACAAGGACCTGAAACAGAGTTACCATGGCAGAAATTCAGGAGATTCTTCAGCATTTTAAAAGTTTTTGAAACATTTTGTGACTATTTTAGTTAGTCTGCACAGTCTCTTAGAAATACTGATTGATTTCTGTGTTCTTCAGCTATCTGCTTTCAAAATGTTTCTTTGAGGGTCTAGCTTTTTACCACTTATTGGATCTGCCTCAAATAGAGGGGTGTTCAATGCCCACTTAGATTATACAGCAAAAGAGATGTAAAATCTTACTTTACAAAATGGTCCTTGGAGACCCATCTTTATCAAATACTCCCAGATCTCTGCAATTGAGCAGACAGCACAGAATTGGCCATATGGTTTTAAAACATTTCTCAGATTGTAAGGACAGAGATACAGTTAAATACTTTTAGGGGCTAATATGATTTTGCTGAAAAAAATCGCTGTACCACAGATTCTAGAACTTTTCCCATCCCCTCTGTGTCTCGGGTTGCAATATAGGATGTGACCAAAAGTATCTATTCTATCACCATTTGTTGTGACCAGGTGGGGCAGTGATCCTTATCTCCATAGGAGATATTCTGCTAATGGGCATCCACTGGAACCAGGTGGGGCAGTGTTCTTTATCTTTTCACAATCCATCCTTCCTCCAGCGAGTCATTTTCTGCTAATCACCCTGTCCAGAGGATGGACGAGAAATGCTCCAGCGGGAAGGTCCTCAGAGCAAACTTGCAGCAGAAGCAGTGAACGAGGCAAAGGTGGCCCGTCCCTGTTTGGGTCACCTGGGTGCCCTGGGGTTCTGCATGGAATGTTGGGCTGTGCCCATAGCAACCGTCGTTGTCTCCTGCTCCTGCGGCCGTTGGTGGAACACTGGTGGAGCAGCGCTGGAGCAGCAGCTGCAGCATCTGCTCCTGGGCTGGCCCTGGCCAGACACCTTCTGGCCTCAGCGCCACATCTGGCCTCTGCATCCACATCCTCATCTCCTCGTCAGCCACCAGGCATCCCAACAGCACTTTGGGACTGTCCAAGGTAAGGACATCCCTGTTTGCCCTCAAACCGCTCACAGAAAGGCAGGAGCTCCAGCTGCCTGTCCCACCGACCATGACAGACATGGCCTGTGCTCACTTTCCCCACACGAGGTTACACACGACAGCGGGCTCCAACTTCTCTAGGAATAATGATGCCTCCAGTGGAAATACACACCTTTCCCTAGAGCACCTAGAGAGCTTTCACAGGGCACTTTCAGATTCTCATCACCCAATGGCCAGATTAGAAGTTCTTGGTATGCACTCAAGTCCCAAAACTATGTTGTGGTAACCCCAAACCACAATCTGGTCATTCCTGAGGAGTTCAGGGCTTCAGTCTCAACAAATCCTGTTGGACCCTGGCTCTGCTCACACCTCCTCCAAAGCTTTAAAAACCAGAAAGATGGGACTTCTCCTCTGTGATCCCTGCTGGTCAGGGCATGCAAGCAGTTGCACAGGCTTGTCCTCCAATACTGGCTTTCACCTACAAAAAACAGTCTGGTTTCAGCCATTCTTATATACTTACATACTTTCCTCACTTACAGATACATTATGTTTTATATATCTTTATAGATTTATTCTTTGCCCCCTGCTTTAGATCACTTTTCTCTAGAGATATTGGTGTATATTTATCAATGTTTTTCAATGCCTGTAGGGCTGGCTCTGCCTCACACTCAGAGGCAGACCTGAAATACCATCTTGTGTGGTGTTTCTCAAGAACACAATCACAGTATCACAGAAATTTCTGGGTTGGAAGGGATCCACAGAAGTCCTTGCATCCAGCTCTTGGGCCTTCACGAGACAGCCTCAAGAATCACACCCTGTGACCAAAAGCAATAGCCAAACAATTTTTGAGCTCTGGCAGGCTTGGTGCTCTCACCCCTTCCCTGGGGAGCCTGTTTCAGTGCCCACCCACCCTGTGGCTGAAGAAGCTTTTCCTCATATCCAACCTAAAACTCCCCTGGCACAATTCCCTTGCCATTCCTTTGGGTCTTCTCACGGGCCCCAAGACTGAAGGGAGCAGTGCATGAACCTCCTGCTTCCCCTCTTGAAGGTGCTGCAGCCAGCTGGGGTGTCCTGCCTCGGAAGTTCCAAATGAAAAACAGGAATTGCAAAACAGAGGGGACTTGGCACAGAGGAGTTTGTGCTTTGCAATGATGCGGTTGAGAAGGAAGGCTACTGACACATGGGGGCAGAATGATTCTTATCTGGAGCATTCTTTTCATCTCTTTCAGGTGGAAAGGAGAGGCACAATGAAAAGGAAAGCAAGAGCCCCCATTCAGCCGTGAGTTTTGGCATAGGCATGAAAGGATGGCAAACTTGAGGAATGGCCAGGAGCAGAACTGCTCTTTCAGAGTCACCCTGGCATTGGTTCAAGCCCGTGGCTCCACGGGATGTGTCTCTTGACCACTTGCCTTTTTCACCTCCATTTCCTTCTTGCCTTTAGACACATCAACGTTGGCAGTGACTTTCAGGCTGAGCTCCCCGAGCTGCAGACCAGACCACCCAGTGACGATGAAGAGCCTGCATCCCTGGTCTGGAAGCCCTGGGGGGAAGATGACTCTGACATGGACAAACCTGACAGAGGTAGCTGTCAAGATTTCTTCCACCCCTAAGATATTTTGGTGTGTCAAACGCTCCTTTTATGGTCAAAAGGCAGCATTTTGCATGCTCTGCTTCTCTTCTTGTCTGGCCTACCTTCCTGTGTGGGCGTGTCAGAGGCATGGAGAATGCTCTGTTTGTGCAGCAGAGCAGGAAAAAGAACAACTTTCCTGATCTCCAACTTGGTCAGGGGCATTTGTCAGTGGAAGAAGGAAGATTGCCCCACCCCCTTCCTTTTCCAAAAGCTGCTATGAAGGGAGAGCCAGCACTACATGGGCCTTTGCTTCTGCTGCCCCTTTCTTTGCTGTCCTTTTCATGCTCTCCAACCTGCTGCCTACAGCTCCTGTGCTTTCCTTCTCCCTTGGATCTCAACCTTTCCCCTTTCTTGGCTCAAGCCTGACTTGCAGTGGGTTTTTGCTGTGCTTGCAGTAAGAGAGCTGTTGGACATGGCCAGCTCCCGTGGCTTTCCCAGGGCAGCAGCTAACCTGGAGCTCGCCCTGCACTGCCTGCACCAGGCACGCGGCAGCGTTCCGGTAAGAAGCGGCTGTTTGGGCACAGAGAAGAGGGCACAGGGAAGAATTCATAAGGCCTGCCCACTGGGACAGCCTTTCCTGGCTGCTCTTTGAAGAAGGGCGTCAACAAGAAGCGCAGCACTTGCTGCCTGCTGGGTCTCCTCCACCTGTGTCAGGGCTCAGCCCAAATGCCTCCAGCAGGGAGAATATCTCTCCTGGAGGCACCGGTGGAGGATCCCGCATCCTGCTGCCTTGCAAATCTCCTGGAGATCTGGGCTGTCTAAGACATTTTGGGGTGGATTGAGGGGAAATTCCCAGAAGCCTTGGCAACCCGAGGCAATTCTAGGTGCAGGAGGAGTAAAATCCTGCAGCTGGTGAGACACATGCCACTCTTGGGGAGCACGATCAAAGGTACTGACAGCAAATCACAAGGTTTGACCTATAAGAGATCCTGTGGACTGAATCCCTGAAGAGGCAAAGTGGCTGAAAGGCAGTGTTTATGTTTTTTGGCTCCTTTCACTGTGGTGGGGCAGCTAAAGCCTTTTCCCCTTTGGTTTTGCAGGAGGCTCTGGAGATGTTGCTCTCAGGGGGGCCTCCGACACCTCCAGGCCATCCCTTGGCTGATTACCATTACGCAGGTAACCAAAGCACAGCTTGTTCCTTCACTGACAGACGCTGCCCTCCCCTTCACTGCCATGGCCAGCCTTCAACACTTAAGCAAGGAAAAGTAGCACAGGGTCTGCTCTTCTCTGGGGGTGGGGAAAGCAGCAGCATCTAGTCCTTCAGCTTGACTTGGTTCCCGTGCTTTTTTCCCTGGGCAACGCCTGCTCTTGCCTTCATTACTTTCTGAGGGAGCAGACATGTACACAGCTGAATGATGGATGGCGCCAATTTCCTTTCTAAGGCCAGAGGGATCTACCTCAAGTGGCTAGAGGGATCCATTTACCTGCTGCTTTTTATTGCCAGGCTCTGATAGATGGACACCTGAGGAGAAGGAGTCCTTTCAAAAGGCTTTGCACACCTATGGCAAGAATTTTCATCTCATCCAGAAGCAGGTAAAGCCATAGCACATTCTTTACCCTGGCAGATCATCAAATGTTGATGAACAAGCAAATGTTGATTATTTCTGGTACCAAAAACTGGAATTAAGTCTCTCTCTTCTCAAATACCTAAAATATTAAAATAAGAAAGAAATGGGTCATCCCTTTAGTGCGGATGAAAAGCCTGTGTGCAAGCTCTGATTCTGCCTCTCCAGCCCTTTTCTCCAAGCTCTTTTGGAAGACAAATGTTTATTCTGTCCCATTTGTCTCATGCATGTGCTGGTGCTTCCTCAACACATTGTGCTGGGATAAATGGAGGGAATGGGGAAAGAAAAACTCTGCTAGATGGACTTGTTGTTGATCTGTGCATTACATGTTTATGCACTACATAGCATAACACACGGTGTTCTACGTGGCAGAATGCCTTTTTTGCTCCCTCTTAATTTCATTTTATGCCCTACTCAATTTACTCCATGATTTCACTTCCTCCTCCACACCATATTCTACTTTTTCTCCAATACAACCTACAGGATGGCCATTTCAGATTCCTCCTTTTTCTCTTCACAACAGATTCAGAGTAAGACGGTGGCACAGTGTGTGGAGTACTACTACTCCTGGAAAAAAGAACAGAAAGTGGCCCGCACTCTTGCTCAGGTGAGTGGGAACAGAAAGGAAGTCAAGAGGGTCAAGAAAGTGGGAGAAGGGGACAAAATCATCTGCTGAACCACGTGAGACACCGCTCTGCCAGGATCACATCGTCCCATGCCCTGGGAAAGGCACAGCAGATGCTACCCACAGCTTCATTGTGCTGCTGCTCTGAAATAGGCAATTCTGGAGCAGAGCTTTGAGCCAACAAAGCAGCACCTTCACCAGAATGGGCTTTGGCTCTCTATAGGCTGCTTTCTCAAGGGGCTGCCACCCTCGCTGATTCCAAGCAGATCCTTCATTCCCCACTGCTTGCTGAGATCAGCAATGCTGGCTGTGCTCACAGAGATGCTGCAGATTTTCGGGGATCTTTTGCAGCATCCCAGCCTACTCCCCAAAAAGGACCTGCCGGTGCTGTGGCTCCACTCAAAATTTCCTTACCAGCAAATCGAAACTTAGTTCACAGAGAGATCATTTTGGGGAGTAGAAACTGGGTAACCATGTGTCTTCACTAATTGGACTGAAATGAAAACCCATTCCCTAGACCTTTGTGGAGCACAAGTAGGGATAAAGAGATGTTAGGCAGAGAGGTAGAAATAAGCAATGTAGAACTCCAGATACCCACGTCTTTATCCCAGCCCTTTGGGCAGTAGAAAGGAGGTATTTTTCCTCCAAGGTGCTGTGTGGTCAACCTGTCACAGCCATCCACCAAACCCGGGAATTTTCTCAGCTCTTCAGGGTTTGGAGGAATTTGCTTGCACCAAGAGATTTTTGTGCTGGACGCTCTGATTTCCAGCTTTGTGAGAGGAAGGAAAAATTGATCAGGATTCTTTGATTTCCAGACTGTGGGCAAAGCAAAGAGGAGCAAAAGCCCTCCCAGAAAGGAGCAAGGGGAGACAGGGAAGAGAAGCCGCAAGAGGCCCCGCACCGCGGAGTGTCCCTGCTGCCAACCGGCCCAGCCGCCCCGTCCGGCGGGAGGCTCCTTCCCGTGCGGGCAGTGCCAACGGTGCGCAACTTCTTCCTCTTGTGCTCACAGCCTGGCCCTCTGCACTGACACAGGCTGACCCTTGGCACAGGCACCACAGGGCAAGCCCAGGACACTTGGGGGACGGCCCCTCGCAGCCGTGCTCAACGTGGTCACTGCCCACTTTAAACACAAACAGCTCCGTTAAACCCCAGCATTCAGAATGAAACCTTGCCGTGCCCCAACAAGTCACAATTCACACAAGCAGGAATAGGCACACCAAAGCTTGGTTTGATGAGGCTGGTGGAATTCAAAATAGGATGAAGGGAAAAGAGCAAGAAATTGGAAGGAACTGAAGCAAGAGAGATCAGATTCACCATGCTGATCCATTAACAAGTGTGTCACAGCCTGCAAAGACAGAAAGTCATAGAGAAACCACAATCTGGGAGCTTGCTTTAATGGTGTGTATTGAATGAACAATGGATGCTTTGTTTCCTGTCTTCCAGGGTGTTTGCAACCGTGAAGGGAAGGAATGCACACCAGAGAAGACATTGCCCACGGAAGGAAGCAGAGCCTCTTGCTAAGAAGACCAAATTAGCCCTGCAGGGCTAGCAAGAGTTACCTGTCAAGAGTACTAGATAGAAATTAGATGGTTTCTCAAGTTTTTAAGGGTACATTAATGTTTATTCTTCTGTTTAGTTTACTAGATAGGCATTTCTCAATGGATTAGCTATGATTCATTAGTATGATTAAAAGTTAATTAGTAACATTACATTTATCAGTAAATGTCAGAGGTTGGGCGTAGTTCACTATGGTCCATCTTTTGTTCTTCTGCCTTTATTAAGAAAATAGCTGTCTTGTTCAATAAACAGAAGTTTGTTCCATTCTGTCAATTTTTGTCTATATGAAATCCCTCACACAATGTTCATTACATTGGTTTGGTGTTGCAAACACAGCATTTGTCCCCAAAGAAGAATCTGGGCACCTGCCTCCTCCTGCAGGCCCAGCCCCTTGCTTAGCTGGTGGGACTTCCAAAGGTGTGACACCATTACTGCCAATGGAATAATGGTGGAGTTTCATCCTTTGATTCCTAAAAATCGCAGCTGGGAGTGGAAAGGGAGGCTTAGTTTAATTCAAGGAATTGGGTCTAAATGACTTGGCCTTGTCTCATTATGCCTGGAGGGATAAAAGCTGTGGGTTTTAGTCCTTTCTGTCACCCAGTGAGAGAGTTTTGTGGAATTTTGGTGGACAGATGGACTCGACCACCTTGGAGGACTTTTCTCACCTCTCCAATTCCAAAACATTAATGGTCACATACACTACAAAGAAAGCAGGAGTTCAGTTTCTCTATAGAGGACCAGCCTCCCACTCTGGGCCTTACCAACCTCCTTAACTGAAGCAAAGTGGGTGTGAACATTATCCTCTCACTTCTCACAGCTTTGGGATTTGCACCAAAGAAGCATCAAACTCACCCCTTTATCTAGCAGTGATGCCTCAATTTTTAAGTATCTCTGTTCTGCTTGGTTGTGCAGCTTTTAGTTTAATATTAAGACTTATTAAGACCTTTTCACAGGGTGGTGAAGACAAAACAGTCCTATTCCAGCTGGGGACTTCAAACCACAGACCCTAACCGCAAACACTGTGAAAAGAGGAGGGAAGGCAAGGAAACAAGCAAGGAGGGTGAAACTTCATGATTTGAAACTATTAATTGGACAGTGTACAGTAAATTCACAAATACAAGCCGCACTGAGTATAAGCCACATTTCTGGGTGTTGGCAAACATTTCGGTTTTTGTCCATAAATAAGCCGCATCCGAGTATAAGCCGCTGTGTCATTCGCAGCAAGGACCCACGTGCAACAAAGTTGCCAATTAGTAACAGAACCGCGGGAGGGCGAGGTTTACTGGCTCGGCTCGGGCTGTGCAGGCTCGGCCCGCTCGGGGTTGCCGACAGGGCCAGGTGGCCAAGCCTGGCAGCCGCCGCTTGGCGCCGCTGCTCGGCGCGATCGCTCGGCAGGGCCGAGCAGCGGCGGGGCCGCTCAGTGGAGCTGCTCGGCGCCGCCACTAAGGGCCAGCCGCCGCTCGAGGCCGGTCGCCGCTGCCACTGGGCTCCGTCACCCCGGCCCGGCGCTGCCCCGCAGTGGCAGGCAGGGACGGAGCTTCCCCCACTCCTACGGCAGCGGCGGCGGGTGGGGACGGAGCTTTCCCACGCCCGTGGCGGCGGCGGTGGGCGGGGACGAAGTTTCCCTGCTCCTGCCGCCGCGCCGGTGGGCCAGGATGGAGCCTGCCTGCCCCTGCCGCAGTTGGCGGGGACGGAGCACCCCGCCTCCTCCCCAAGCCACGGCAATGGTGGCGCGGGGCCTCCCCGTCTCTCCCCCGGGCTGCGGGCTGCGGCAGAGAAGGGAAGGAGGGAGCTCTCCCGCCTCTCTCCCTGCCCCCCCGTGCTGCCTGAGGGATCCAGGCTCCACCCGCGGCGCAACAGAGTAGCAATTTGTAACAATGACAAAATGCCGGCTTTGCAGGTGCTCGGCTCGGCACTCTGCCTGGCACTTCTGAGGTTGTAAATGTCAGAAAATTATTCGCATATTAGCCGCTCCTGAATATCAGCCGCATTTCCGGTTTGGGAGCCAAATCTTAGTCAAAATGGTGCGGCTTGTATTCGTGAAATTACTGTACTTCTGTATGCAAATGGACTAAAACCTATAATAATGTGTGATCCCATGACAAAGCCATCCTTTGCTTCCATGTTTGAACATGTCTTTAGTGGGATGACAGCTTGTCCTCAGCATAACTGTCTCCTTGGGATGATAGATGGTGTCAGGGAGCAGAATGGTCCCCATGTTATCCAGGAGGAGGCACTCAGGGAACTGCTCAGCAGCTTAGATGTTCATAAATCTATGGGCCCAGATGGGATCCATCCCAGGGTGATGAGGGAGTTTACAGATGAGCTTGAAAAGACTCTCTCCATCATTTACCAGCAGTCCTGGCTCACTGCTGTGGTTCCAGATGACTGGGAACTGGCCAACATGACATCCATTCATGAAAAGGGTAGGAAGGAGGATCCTGGTAACTATAGCCTGACCTCAGTACCTGATAAGGTTATGGAACAGTTTATAGTGAGTGCCATCACACAGCACTTACAGGATGGCCAGGGTATCAGACCCAGCCAGCACGGGTTTAGGAGGGGTGGGTCATGTTTGACCAACCTGATCTCCTTTTATGACCAAGGGACCCGCCTGGTGAATGAAGGAAAGGCTGTGGATGTTGTGTACCTGGACATCAGCAAGGCCTTTGACACTGTCTCCCACAGCATTCCCTGGAAAAGCTGGCAGCCTGTGGCTAGGACAGGAGCACTCTTTGCTGGGTTAAGAACTGGCTGGATGGCCGGGCCCAGAGAATGGTGGTGAATGGTGCTGCATCCAGCTGGGAATCTGTCACCAGTGGTGTCCCTCAGGGGTCTGTATGGGCCCTGTTCTGATCAGTATTTTCACTGATGACATGGATGAGGGTACTGAGTCCTTCATTAGTAAATTTGCAGATGACACTAAGCTGGGAGCTTGTGTCGATCTGTTGGAAGGTAGGAGGGATCTGCAGAGAGACCTGGAATGGTTGGATGGATGGGCAGAGTCCAGTGGGATGAGGTTTAATAAGTCCAAATTTCGAGTCCTGCATTTTGGCCACAATAACCCCCTGCAGTGTTATAGACTGGGGATGGTGTGGCTGGACAGTGCCCAGGCAGAAAGGGACCTGGGGGTGCTGGTCAACAGCAGGATGGACATGAGCCAGCAGTGTGCCCTGGTGGCCAAGAAGGCCAATGGCATCCTGGCCTGTGTCAGGAATAGTGTGGCCAGCAGGAGCAGGGAGGTCATTCTTCCCCTCTACTCAGCACTGGTGAGGCCACACCTTGAGTGCTGTGTCCAGTTCTGGCCCCTCAGTTCAGGGAGGACATGGAGACACTTGAGGGCATCCAGAAGAAGTGACGAGGCTGGGGAAGGGCTGGGAACACAAACCCTGTGAGGAACGGCTGAGGGAGCTGGGCTTGTTCATCCTGGAGAAAAGGAGACTCAGGGATGACCTTATCACTCTCTACAGCTCCCTGAAAGGTGGCTGTGGTCAGGTGGGGTTGGTCTCTTTCTCCAGGCAGCACTGACAGAACCAGAGGACACAGTCTCAAGCTGCACCAGGGGAGATAGAGGTGGGATATTAGGAAAAAGTTTTTCATGGAAAGAGTGATATAGTACTGGAATGGTCTGCCCAGGGAGGTGGTGGAGTCACCATCCCTGAACGTGGTTAAAAAAAGACTGAATGTGGCACTTGGTGCCATGGTCTAATTGAGATGTTAGGGCATGGGTTGGACTTGATGATCTTGAAGGTCTCTTCCAACCCAGTGATTCTGTGAATTCTGGGCAGGGCCATGATTGTGGCACTGATAGTGCCAGGGGGCAACCTTTGAAGTCCACTCAAGATATATCCAATTTTGTCTTCCTAACTGTTTCTAGCCTCTGCTCCAGCTCCTCTAAGAGCAATAGCTTTGTTGAATTTTAGTGGACAGATGGACTTGACCACCTTGGAGGACTTTTCCAACCTCTCCGATTCTATACCATTAATGGCCACAGGCACTACAAAGAAAGCAGTAGTTCATTTTCACTTTCTCTTTGCAGGAGCAGACTCCTACTCTGGGCCTTAACAACCTCCTTAGCTGAAGCAAAGAGGGTGTGAACATTATCTTCTCCTCACAGCTTTGGGATTTGCACCAGAAAAGCATCAAACTCCCTCCTTTTTCTGCCCCAGGAAATGGCATTGTCTGGCAAGATTTTGAGAGCGGGGAATGGGCAGGATGGATGTGGGGTGAGGGTGAGGGGAATTCCCTGGATGGTGAAAGCCACGAGCTCTCCTGCAGGCGTCGGGGTGGAGAAGCCACTGCTCCCAGGGCAGTGTCTGGGACAGAAGTGGAAAATTCATCAATGGCTCTTACAGAGGAAATAGGAAATGTGGATGCTCTGCTTTTGTGCCTCAGCAATTATATTGGGCAATAGAAAGTATTTGCTAATTTTTTTTTATTTACTAAGAAATTTTCTCTTCATTGATGGAATTCTAAATCATTCTTCTTCTTCTCCTAATTCTCACTAATGTGCTTCTTATCTTCTTCTACCTATATTCACATCCAACTTCTTCTTATTCCTCTTCTCCTATGGATTTTAAATTTCCTATTCCTATTACTATTTTCTATGGATTCTAAAATTATTATTCCCATTCTTCTTCTATAGCTATGTAAATTCTTATTCCTCATTGTCTATGGATTTAATAATTTGTAATCCAATTCCTTCTTTTCTTATACTTAACCTACTACAATCCTATTCCTATCACTACTCTTATTCTCCTATGTATTTTTAAATTATTCTTGTTCCTCTTGACTTCACTGTCATCGCCTTCATCATCTCTTTACCACCTCCGTCTTTTCCGTGCTCCTGTTGCCGTTGCTGTTGGTTGCCCAACCCCGTCATTCTGAGTCCCGTGGGTGCCACTGCCCCACAGGGTGGCCGGCTTGGGGGCAAATGCTGCTGGCCCTGCCGTGCCCGTGCTACTCCTCGGGCGGTGCCGACAGGCAGCGAAAGCGGAACAGCCCCCGCAGAGCCCGCAGCAGCCGCCTGAAGCGGGAGGGACGTTTCCTGGGGGCACACAGCTGACCATGGAGGGCCCCACTGGGAGAAGCTGTGTGTCCCACGGGGGCTTGGCCATGCAGGAGGGCAGGAAAGGTGCAGAGCAGCCCTGGGCTGCACGGTTGTGGAGCCTGCTCCTCAACCCAGGCATCGCGAGGGATGGGCACTGGGGGCCCCTCTGCCGCAAAACCTCTCCATTTCTCTTGCTGGTCTTCTTCCAGGGGCAGCTCCAAGAAACTCAGTTCGTCCCACTCTTCCTCCTCCAGGGCCAAGGGCTTCATCCACACGAGGGAGTCGGACTCCGCTTCCCAGCGTTCCTGCGTGAACTCTGGGTCCCCCTCGAGTTCGCAGCTGGAGTGAGCAGAGGATCCCTGCGTGCTCCCTGGGAACATGTCCTGGCCAAGGGAGGCTTCCTCTTGGGAAAGGGATTGACCAATGCATTGTTCCCAGTTGGAAACTTCCTCCCAGCTGTTGACGTTGGCCTGGAACAGCTCTGCCTCCTGCGCACCTTCCTGCTGCCTAAGATCTTCCCCCACCGGGGACTTCCCAGGCACGAGAGTCTGCTCCATTTGGGCTGGAGCTGCTGCTTCTGCTCCTGCAGCCTCCTCCAAGGCAATCTGTTCCTGCAGCTTCTGCAGATGGGCACGGATCTGCAGCAGGACCTGGCCCAGGAGCTGCCCAGGACTGCTCTGGTCATTGCAGAGCAAGGCGGGACTGCTGTCTCCAGATGTGTAAGGGACACTGGGTGGGCTCTGTGTCCCAGGGCATGACAGCTCCTTGCTGGGCACAGCAGTCTCCACTGCCTTTTCATCCTGCTGGGCAGCCAGAGGCACAGGGGGCTCCTCCTGCACAGCTCCTGTCAGGGCAGCAGCTGCCAACTCGGCCTCCGTGGGACTCTGTGGGGCAGGAGAAGCACTGGGCAGGGCAGAGGCTGCTTCTGCAGCCACTGCTGTGGCCAAGGGGCTGAGGGAGGAGGACCGCTCCAGGGAAGAAGACTGGGGCTGCTCCTCTTGCTCTTGCTCTTGCTCTTGCTCTTGCTCTTCCTCTTCCTCCTCTTCCTCCTCCTCCTCCTCCTCCTCTACCTCCTCCTCCTCCGCCTCCTCCTCCTCCTCCTCCTCCTCGTCGTCCTGGGACATGTCTGCGTCGCTGGAGGAGTCCCATGAAACGTCCCAGTCTGAGTCCTCCTCGGAGCTGCCTTTCTCTGCCCCCACTGTCCATTCCGCTGGCCCCTCCTGCTGCTCACCTAGGGCTCCCAGCTGGGTGGGCGAGGGGCTGTGGGGGCTCTGCTGACTTGCAGATGTGGCTGCTTCAACCATTTCCACATCCGTACCTTGCTCCAGGTGCAGCAGGGCCCGGCTCACGGCCTCACTGCTGAGGCACCGAGCCGAGTGCGGCAGAGCTGGGCTGCAGCCTCGGGGCCTCTGTGGAGCAGGGACCGGGCTCTGTGTCCCTGCTGATGGCACAGGAGACCGCACTGCCTTTACCTCCTGCTGTACAGCCAGAGGTTTGGAGGGCTCCTCCAGCCCAGCAGCTCCGACCGGGACAGCAGCTGGCGCCTTGGCCTCTGCGGGACTGCCGGGGGCAGGAGAGGCTCTGGGCAGGGCAGGCGCTGCCTCTGCTGCCCCTGCTTTGGCCACACGGCGGGGGGAGCCGGGCCCCAGCAGGGAACCAGGCCGGAACTCCTCCTCCATCACCTGGCTCAAGGCTTTTTTCCCAGGTGCTGCACGCAGCATCCACTGCCCTCTGAGGGCCTGAGCGTGCAGCCAGCTGGGCACAGGACCGGGGCAACGGGGCTCGGGCTTGCCTTTGGTGGCTTTTCCCTCATCCATCCCTCTGGGCCTCTGTCTCAGACGGATCCCAGGAGTTGCTTCCTCCTGCTGGAGTGGCTCTCCTGGGACTGGGCACTGCAGGCTCCGCGGTGCCCTTAAAAACCCTCAGCCAGGGCGGGGCTCTCTGGTGTCACAAAGCTCCCTGGCCATCACCATGGCCCGTGTCACAAAGGGCCCTGACACAGAGCGCCTGTGTCACCAAGGCCCAGCCTGGCACCCAACCCCCGTGGGGCAGCAGGGATTGGGCCTGGAGCAGGCCCGGCCTTGGGCACTGGTTTGGTTTTGCAGGGCCTGGTTTTTGATATTGAGGGCCCTGCAGAGGTGGCTGCTGTGAGAAGCTGCTGCAAGCTTCTACCATGTCCAGCAGAGGCAATCCCTGATGGCTCAGAAGATGGCCATGATGCTGGGCCAATGCGAGTTGTGGGTAACTCCTCTGTTTTAATGTATTTATGAAGAAAACGAAAAAAACACTGGGGCAGGCACAGTTTTTTTCCTAGCTAGAGAAGAGGAGGACGTGAGAACAGCAATGTGAGGGAAACAATGTGGAGACCCCAGGGGCCAGTGGACAAGGAGGGGCAGGAGGTGCCCCAGGCACCAGAGCTGAGATTCCTCTACAGGCCGTGGTGATCACCATGGTGAAGCAGCTGTGCCCCTGCAGCTTTGCAAACCATCCTCCTATGACCTTAACACTCAAGGGCTGGGGAACAACCTATCCTTCATGGACTGACAACACCACAAATAAAAACGACTTCTTGCATTCTCCCCAACTCCCATGAATTTTGTACCATCTCTTAGAATCTCTTGGGCTATCACTGATCATTCTTTGATTACCTACACGTGTTACATAAGCTGAAACAACAGCAGGTGCCATCTATCCATTGCAATAAGAGATGCACTATTTTTTGAAAACAGAGCACACCGCAGGGGAAAAAAAAAACAAAAACCAAACCCCAAAAATACCCCCAAAAACATGTGTCAGAGCATCTGCATGAGCCCTTCTGGGATTGCTCCAGAAGCTCCCCATCCTGACGTTGATCCTGCTGCTGGATGCAGCTCTGCAGGTGGGGGCTGATGCAATCACGGAATTATTTAGGCTGCAAAAGCTTTGCACATCCGTCCCTGTTAGGACGGATAAAAGTTTGACAGGAAAGCCTCAGTAATATGTATGTTTAGCAGAAAGATCTTTGAACCTGGAAGGTGAAGAGGAAATAGAAATGAAAGCAAGTTTTGATCTAAAAGATTTGCTGAGCCACTCTTACTGGATAACTAAGAGGGCAAGGGGTATATGAGTTACAAGGGGTTTTTATAGCTCAGAGCAGAGGATAAATCCACCTCAAACAGAAGATGATTTTACCAAACAAAAAGATTTCATAAGCAAATGGGAATGCCAATGGTGCAAGTAGGAATAAAGGTCTCTGAATTTTCCACTGCAACAAAAGTGAAAAACAACTTCTACCTTCAACTGTAACATCCTAACTTTTGGTGACTGGAAAATAGTAACATGAAAATGCTAAGGTTAGTAGTTGTGACAGGCTATAGGTCATAGCAAAGGTATTGATTGGTTGTAATGTGTGAAAAGGAAAGTATATAATGCACAGTGACCAGAGCTAGAGCTGGCTTTGGATGAGCCTCCAGCTGTGGCTGACAAGCCGTAGGCTTGGCTCTTGTCACCCCCGACCCTTGAATTGCTCTATCATCTGCATAGAGCAAGCAGCATTTTGAAGAGCCAGTCTGGAGTCCCGCATCTCTCCATTTGGCTCTTACACATCCCAACTATTCCTGGCACTGCCAGGCCACCCCTGATCTCAGGCCACTTTCTGTATTTGGTTCTATTATAAGCAACCATTTCAGCCCAGTCCAAATTTCAATCACACCCGTTTCCTTTTAAGAAAGGATGTGACTCTGACCAGAAAAGCTTATTCTATCAATTGGTGCAATTGCACCAATGACACTATCTCTTTCTTCACAGTCAACCCTGGAGTGCTCCCCTGGGGTCTGTTTCTTATCTGTGGGGATAGGGCGTGGGCTGTGATGCCTTATCGCCTTCAGGGAGATCCTTGCACCCTTGTCCAGCTTACCACCCTGACCCAAAACATCTCTCTAATTCAGGATTGGCAAAAAAAAACCCCAATTGGCTCATCGAAAAGGATCTTATATTGAATTTGATGAAAATTGTAATTCCAAAATTACTAACTGGAACAAGGAAAGAGGGTCGCGGTTTCCCTATTTTTGTCCTGGGAGCCGCAGCAAAAGCCCTCGGTGAGCTTACTCACCTGGGGTGCTGGCTTGGTAAGCAGGCCAGTGTGACCTCTGAAGCCCTCAGCCATCTGCTCAAGGACAAAGAAACACCAGGCACGCAAAAGTAAAAACCCGAGCAGCCATCAACTTCCTGCTCTGTGCCCATGGCCACGGCTGCCAGGAATTTGAGGGGCTGTGCTGCATCAATCCAACATCAAACAGTGAATCCATCCACAGGAGCATCCAGTCCTTAAAAGACCAAGTAAAGAACATCAAAATACAGAGGAGCAAGGACTGGCCAGAAGGAATGTTGGAAGGATTGGGGCTGAAGGGATGGTCACATTCTTTTACCAAGGATGTTTTATTGATTGTATGAATGGTTTTTATTGTTTTGCTTATCTTTCCATGTTTAATCAATTGTTTCCAAAGATCTGTAGGGGAAGCCTTTTTAAATAAAACTAGAAGGGGGAGTTGTGGCAGCCCTGGAACCTGCCTGAGGGGCAGAAATCTCCATGCCCTGGAGAAAGAGGCCCTAAGCTGTTGGAGGGACATTAAGGACATGGGGAACTACTTTCTCCCCACTGTCCTTTGAAGTTTCCTGTTAATGTACCCCAATTCTGGTTCCCTGGTTGGCCCATTGGCGTCTCCAGCCCTTTCTCCCCTCTATATATGTTCCTTAAAATGTTCTCCCTTCCCTGCTCACCCATTGGCCCCATTTTCCGGCAGTGCTCTGCCCTCTTTTACTCTATTGCTTGTCACACTTTGCCCTGCCGTTGCCCCACTCCTGAGCCCTCAGCCCATCGGCCCTGATGCTCTGCTCCTTCCCATTTGTCCCCCATATTTAAACTGGCACCCTCCATTTTGCCTTGTCTTTGTCCCGGGACCCTTCACTTGTGCCTGGAATGAACCTGCCCTGTGGAATCCCATACTAAGACCCTCCTTGCCTCTCCTTCATTTGTTGCCTGGATTAACTGGAGTGTGTGGTTTTGTTTTAAACCTGAGAGTGAGCATGTGCCACCAAAGCAGCTTTCCTCCTTCACTGGAGAACCTTTGGATGGCTGCAGCACCTCATCAATCCCTCACATTGCAACACCTCACACCCCAAGCAGGGTCTGTTCCTTTTTCCCTGCAAAACACAATGCCAGGCACAAGAAATATCAAGCTTAAGGCTTTAGCACATTTCCCCCAAATATATGACTACAGTGTGATGAAAGGAATGAGCTTCTGACTGCTCAAAGCAAGAGCCTTATTTCCACCTGTTAAACAACATCTCTGTGTGTAAGCAGAGTCCAGCACAGAGGAGCAGACAAACTATATTTAAATCAATCGAAACTGTATTTCTAATTGAATTCAACAAAAATGAAACTATATACAGGGAGGACTATATACATAGGAAAATGAATCTCTTCATCTGCTGTTGTCCGAGACCCATCTCAGCCTGCCCTGAAAACTGCTCATAAATAAATGGGATGGTATTGATCTGGACTGAGGTGCACCCTGCAGGTTGGGCACACATGAGCAGTCTCCAGGGCAACAGGGAGGCACCGACTGCAGAAGATGTGGCCGCACATGGTTGCCACAAGCTGTCGTCCATCTTGCATAATCTGGAAGAAAGAAAACCACAACATGTATTGAGAGGAATAAATTTGAGCTTGCTGCTCAGTTCGCACCAGGTAAATGAGACTTTGGAGCGTCTGAAATCAGTTACAAGAATGAGGGACGCACAGATCTGCCAGTGCCATCTTGGCAAAGGCTTCTGCCTCTACATTCACCACCAAGAAGTGACTTGTGGAGCTTCACAGCAAGGCTGAGCTTCCAGCCAGCTGCCCACAGCATCCCACATCAACCAACTGATTTGTGCAGCCCCTTCTTTTCACATCCTCCTCCCCCCAGAAAGCAGAAAGGATGACAACAGGATCCTTACCTCCGAGTAAAAATCCATGCAAATTGGACATCTAATGACAACTCCTTGCCGTGCAGTAGAGGGAACAGAACTAGAAAGAACATGCAGCTGTTAGTATCACCACACTTCAATGGTTATTGATACATAAAAACTGACATAATCATGTAACTGTACTGACTAGTCTTTGACATTTCCTTTGAAGAACCCTGCTGTCTTTAAGACACTGCTTGCTGCTTTGAATGAGGATTTGGGGTCTCCCTGCCCTGACGGAAAGAGTGTCCTGGTTTTCACTAGGAGAAAGGTACAGTCAGTCACCCAGCTTTGGGATCTGAAGTAACAGCAGTGTCTAGCGCTGACCAGTTTGTGTATGGCAACTTTGACTTCCAGGAGCTCATCAGTAACCACAGTATCCAGACATAGTCCATCTGGGAACCATTCCCTGCAGCATATTCATTCCAAGACCCAGTTCTAATGCTACATTGCTCTGGCAGGATCCAGCCCTGGGAAGGAGCCTTTGGTCAATGTTAAATGCTGCAGCACTGAGCTCTTTCAGCCTTATCTGAACAGAGCAGGAAGGCACATTCAGTAAGAGAGAAGCTTGAGACTGAAGGAACAAAGTATTCCTTTTTTTCTCTTTTAACCAAGTGGTGGGATTTGCTCACCTGCAGACTAAACAACCAAAATTTCAACCCCTACAAATTCACTGGCAAAATGCATTATGGTTTAGAATAGCAGAAGCCTTTTAGGTGCCATATTTAAGAGCTGACACCTAAAAGTTCCATACTCATGTTCTCTCCTACATTGCCATTCCAAAAGGCTCAAAGCACACCAGCTTTATTAAAACTTGTGTCTTTCCGCCTCCCCAAAAAAACTCTTTAGAAAACCTTCTACCATAATTGTCCTGTTCTTTGTTTTCCTTAATGACACAGACTCCTGGTTTAATTTAATCAATCAAATGAATTGCATCTTTCCTATCCTGGTGGAGTGCTGCTACAGCAGGACTTTCCTGTTTCTCTGCAGAATGGGATTTTCCTGTGCTGGCACCCAACTTGAACTGCAAGATCTCCATCACAGAAGCAAATAAATCAGGGCTTGTGACATGCAGCACTGGCCATAGAAGCCTGACCTGCACAACCACCTGTGTGCAAATCTATCTTGGAAAGAAGGGCTCCAGCTGGGGGAGAAAAGCAGCCAGCTGGCATCATTCCAGAAGGGAATTTCTAGTGCAATTGGCCCAGCTGCTGCCTGCTGGCCCCATGATGCCAAGCCTCACTGATGAGAATGGAAGCATTTCCATAGCTAACATCCATACTAGAGCTTGTCAGAAAAAGCAAAGGCAATACTGAGCTATGACCTGTGATAAACCCCTTTTCTTAACCATACACCCACACTGGTCTCTAAGGTTGTGTGCAAAGTTGTACATTTCCATTGGGCTGCCTTTTTCTCCCAAAATGCAAGTGCTATCATTTGATCATTGTGCAACATGGGAGAAGGAGGGAATTAAGTAGAGCAGGGAAGGCTTGAAAGATAAATCAGGTCTAGCTGTGTAACTTAGTCCTACACAGATAAGAAAAGAAGACACAAAATTCCTTGTTTGGTAGGGCATGAGCCCTACATACATACTCTGAACTTTGAGTGTCCTCCTCCTCTGCTCCCTGTTCTGCAGGAGCTGAGTCAGCCTCAGGTGCTTCATTAGCTCCTCTTCCATTAGCAGAGCCATCCACCTGTTCGTGGCTGTTCACTGCGGCATTTCTCCCTTCTTCTTCATGATCTATAATTTAATTTTCAGAAGTTACATCTGTTATTCTCTATCTCCACAAAGAAATGAAATGAATTATAGAAATAGTAATGGACTCTATTCAGCTGGGTTAAAACCAATCTTACACAAACTGCTTTCCCAAAGAGTCATGCTGAACCCTTCCAGACATTGGGACTACTCTGCTCCAGACCAACACAAAATATTTACTGTGTTCATCCTACACACAGCTAAAAAGATCACCTACGAGATTCTAAAGGACAGTCCTTGAAACTATGAATTACTTGGATCAGTGCCCCTTTAGAAACTGTCATCATCTCCCACCTGAGTTAAGGCAATTTGAGAATGGAGTTATATGTGATGCAAGATGTAGAACATGGAGAAGAATTGTTAAGAAAGGAGGCTCTTTGTATTGATATAGTTGATCTTAGAATATTTTCAAGCCAAATCAACTGGAAAGACTATTAATCAATTAAATGGACAGCAATTAACAATCAAGCACTAAGTGATGCCCATGCAATAGAAAAACAAATTCCTTGTTGGTAGAATTGCCTTGGTATGGTCACGGCTTGACATGCTTCAAGGAGCTCATACCCAGAGGAAGGTTAACAAAGAGAGAAGGATGC
>NW_024879454.1:67897-70261 GCF_009819885.2 Catharus ustulatus
TTTTTAATTAATTCTAGTAAGTAACGGACTTCTAAATAAAAACCTATTTTTCCTAAGATTAGTGTTTCACCCAGTTCCAGAGTTTAATCTTATCTGCATCAGCAAACAGTGCAGGGCCTCACTCTAAAAGCCTGTTCAGGATATGGTGGTATTCTGTGCAGCTATAGCAATACAGTTCTAGAAGTTCTTCAAGAATAGGTTTAAGTCAAAAATTATAGTATTTCAGTCTCTGACACACGGTGAGAAAGAAAGGAATCTTCCAGACAAGTTGAGATTTCAGAAAATGTATTTATTTAGATTTCAACACTGTAATCCTACTCTGCAATCCTACTCAACAATCCTTCTCTACAATCATACTCTGCAATCCTTCTTTACAATCATACTTTACATTCCTACTCTACAATCCTTCTCTACAATCCTTCTCTACAATCCTACTCAACAATCCTACTCTACACTCATACTCTACATTCCTACTCTGCAATCCTACTCAACAATCCTCTACAATCGTACTTTACATCCCTACTCTGTAATCCTACTCAACAATCCTACTCAACAATCCTACTCTGCAATCCTATTCTGCAATCCTACTCAACAATCCTTTTCTGCAATCATACTGTGCAATCCTTCTCTACAATCCTACTCTACACTCATACTCTACAATCCTACTCTGCAATCCTTCTCAACTATCGTACTCTACAATCGTACTCTACATTCCTAAACTGGTTGTGGAGTAAATGGTCCAGTTGTGATGATGACAGTCATATCTCCGCCTCCCTTATCTTCACCATCCGTGAAGCGATCAGGGGCAGCAGGCAGGAAGTCCGCTTAGCTGATGCTACAAATGGATGCTGCCCACAGGAAAAAAAACACAAAATCAGAAAACAGAGCAGTGTCTACCTTTGCATGCCCTGCCCCTCCTGTGCTGGATGGCACCTTCCTTCCTTCCCAGCAGGGACAGCCCTTGGCTCTGGGTCCTGCAGTTCCCTCTCTGCCACACAAGCTGGCAGTAACCCTGGGGCAGTTCCTGTCTGCTTGACCATGCCAGGCAGCAGATGGGGCTGGGACAAGTCCCTCTCAGCTGTCCCTGTTTGCGTGGCAGAAACCTCTAAGAGTGGGGTGGGGGCACAAACCAGGGCCCCTCAGAGGCTCACAGAGATCCCACCACAGCCCCTCCTTCCCACAGCCAAATCTCTGACTGCTTGGATGGGACTGGCTTCCTTGGGTTCATCCACCACCATTTCACACCCCTGGACCCCACATTGCTCTACTTCAATCCTTTTGCCATTAGATAAAACTGAACACACCACCAAATTCCAAAACAGGGCAACAGAAACATTCGGAGGACAGAGCACCTCTCCTCTGAGAACAGACTCAGAGACTTGGAGTTATTAAGCCTGGAGAAAAAGAGGCCCAAGGGAGATTTTATTGACACTTTCCAAAACTTCAGTGGGGCTTCTGTGGGAGTGTGGGACACTTTTAATATGTCCAATTAGAATAGGAGGTGGGTTAACATTTTTAAACAAAAAGGAGATTGAGTCACAGTAGGTTTTAAGGAAGAACTTTTTTCCTGGGAGCATGTTGCAACACTGGCACAAGTTGCCCCAAGAGCTGGTAGGTGCCCCATGCCTGGAACAATCCCAGATCAGGTGGGACAGGGTTCTGAGCAACCTGATCTCCTTAAAGATGTCCCTGCTCATTGCAGGCCACTTGGACCAGATGACCTTTACAGCTCCCTGCCAGCCCAGCCCAGGCTGGGATTCCTCACCCTTTTCCTTTGAAAAGCACCAAGATTGGAGGTGGGGAGCAGAGGGGCTCATCTGATGCCTTGGACTTCAGTGCAGGAGGAGCCCATCCCTCGGACACTGTTTCACCTGCAGCCCCTTTGCATTGTACCTGCAGGAGCTCCTTGGCAGACCAGCGCCGCGCCTCGTCTGTCTGCAGGCAGCAGCGCAGGAAGTCCCGCAGCTCAGGGGAGAAGAGGTTGGGCTGCTGCAGCTTTGGTCTCCCTCCTGTGGCTATCAGGAGTTGAGGCTGGAGAAAAAAGAAACAAAAGGTTCTGCCTGCTTCTTTCACATCTGTAACTGCTCTGCCAGATCCCATTGTTTAACCTCCACCCTGCACTGTCAGTTTCTGCCCTGGCACAGAGGCAGAGATGATTTTCCTTTACCAACAGACAGAGCTCTTCCAACATCCAGGGGATCTTGCCTTGGCAGCTGGTTTCATCAACTGACCTAGTTAGTGGGAACTACCGCACCAAAAGCACGTTTGCTTCTCTGAGTAGTCACACCATCTTAACAGGCTTTTTGAAAGAGGGGCTTTTCTATATAAACTAACTCAACTATTCCCAAGGGTTAATACATGAAA
>NW_024879454.1:70761-103005 GCF_009819885.2 Catharus ustulatus
GGTGAATCTGATCTCTCTTGCTTCAGTTCCTTCCAATTTCTTGCTCTTTTCCCTTCATCCTATTTTGAATTCCACCAGCCTCATCAAACCAAGCTCTGGTGTGCCTATTCCTGCTTGTGTGAACTGTGACTTGTTGGGGCATGGCAAGGTTCCATTCTGAATGCTGGGGTTTAACTGAGCTGTTTGTGTTTAAAGTGGGCAGTGACCACGTTGGGCACGGCTGCGAGGGGCCATCCCCCAAGTGTCCTGGGCTTGCCCTGTGGTGCCTGTGCCAAGGGTCAGCCTGTGTCAGTGCAGAGGGCCAGGCTGTGAGCACAAGAGGAAGAAGTTGCGCACCGTTGGCACTGCCCGCACGGGAAGGAGCCTCCCGCCGGACGGGGCGGCTGGGCCGGTTGGCAGCAGGGACACTCCGCGGTGCGGGGCCTCTTGCGGCTTCTCTTCCCTGTCTCCCCTTGCTCCTTTCTGGGAGGGCTTTTGCTCCTCTTTGCTTCGCTCACAGTCTGGAAATCAAAGAATCCTGATCAATTTTTCCTTCCTCTCACAAAGCTGGAAATCAGAGCGTCCAGCACAAAAATCTCTTGGTGCAAGCAAATTCCTCCAAACCCTGAAGAGCTGAGAAAATTCCCGGGTTTGGGGCTGGGATGTGACAGGTTGACCACACAGCACCTTGGAGGAAAAATACCTCCTTTCTACTGCCCAAAGGGCTGGGATAAATATGTGGGTATCTGGGGTTCTCCATTTCTTATTTTGTACCTCTCTTTATCCCTACTTGTGCTCCACAAAGGTCTAGGGAATGGGTTTTCATTTCAGTCCAATTAGTGAAGACACATGGTTACCCAGTTTCTACTCCCCAAAATGATCTCTCTGTGAACTAAGTTTCGACTTGCTGATAAGGAAATTTTGAGCGGACCCACAGCATCGGCAGGTCCTTTTTGGGGAGTAGGCTGGGATGCTACAAATATCCCGAAAAATCTGCAGTATCTCTGTGAGCACAGCCAGCATTGCTGATCTCAGCAAGCAGTGGGGAATGAAGGATCTGCTTGGAATCAGTGATGGTGGCAGCCCCTTGAGAAAGCAGCCTATAGAGAGCCAAAGCCCATTCTGGTGAAGGTGCTGCTTTGTTGGCTCAAAGCTCTGCTCCAGAATTCCCTATTTCAGAGCAGCAGCACAATGAAGCTGTGGGCAGCATCTGCTGTGCCTTTCCCAGGGCATGGGACGATGTGATCCTGGCAGAGTGCTGTGTCTCGCATGGTTCACCAGCAGGTTTTGTCCCCTTCTCCCACTTTCTTGACCCTCCTGACTTCCTTTCTGTTCCCACTCACCTGAGCAAGAGTGCGGGCCACTTTCTGTTCTTTTTTCCAGGAGTAGTAGTACTCCACACACTGTGCCACCGTCTTACTCTGAATCTGTTGTGAAGAGAAAAAGGAGGAATCTGAAATGGCCATCCTGTAGGTTGCGTTGGCTGAAAAAGTAGAATATGGTGTGGAGGAGGAAGTGAAATCATGGAGTAAATTGAGTAGGGCGTAAAATGAAATTAAGAGGGAGCAAAAAAGGCATTCTGTCACGTAGAGCACCATGTGTTATGCTATGTAGTGCGTAAACATGTAATGCACAGATCAACAACAAGTCCATCTAGCAGAGTTTTTCTTTCCCCATTCCCTCCATTTATCCCAGCACAATGTGTTGAGGAAGCACCAGCACATGCATGAGGCAAATGGGACAGAATAAACATTTGTCTTCCAAAAGAGCTGGGAGAAAAGGGCTGGAGAGGCAGAATCAGAGCTTGCACACAGGCTTTTCATCCGCACTAAAGGGATGACCCATTTCTTTCTTATTTTAATATTTTAGGTATTTGAGAAGAGAGAGACTTAATTCCAGTTTTTGGTACCAGAAATAATCAACATTTGCTTGATCATCACCATTTGATGATCTACCATGGTAAAGAATGTGCTATGGCTTTACCTGCTTCTGGATGAGATGAAAATTCTTGCCATAGGTGTGCAAAGCCTTTTGAAAGGACTCCTTCTCCTCAGGTGTCCATCTATCAGAGCCTGGCAATAAAAAGCAGCAGGTAAATGGATCCCTCTAGCCACGTGAGGTAGATCCCTCTGGCCTTAGAAAGGAAATCAGCGCCATCCATCATTCAGCTGTGTACATGTCTGCTCCCTCAGAAAGTAATGAAGGCAAGAGCAGGCGTTGCCCAGGGAAAAAAGCACGGGAACCAAGTCAAGCTCAAGGACTAGATGCTGCTGCTTTCCCCACCCCCAGAGAAGAGCAGACCCTGTGCTACTTTTCCTTGCTTAAGTGTTGAAGGCTGGCCATGGCAGTGAAGGGGAGGGCAGCGTCTGTCAGTGAAGGAACAAGCTGTGCTTTGGTTACCTGCGTAATGGTAATCAGCCAAGGGATGGCCTTGAGGTGTCGGAGGCCCCCCTGAGAGCAACATCTCCAGAGCCTCCTGCAAGACCAAAGGGGAAAAGGCTTTAGCTGCCCCACCACAGTGAAAGGAGCCAAAAAACATAAACCCTGCCTTTCAGCCACTTTGCCTCTTCAGGGATTCAGTCCACAGGATCTCCTTTAGGTCAAACCTTGCGATTTGCTGTCAGTACCTTTGATCGTGCTCCCCAAGAGTGGCATGTGTCTCACCAGCTGCATGATTTTACTCCTCCTGCACCTAGAATTGCCATGGGTTGCCAAGGCTTTTGGGAATTTCCCCTCAATCCACCCCAAAATGTCTTAGACAGCCCAGATCTCCAGGAGATTTGCAAGGCAGCAGGATGCGGGATGCTCCACCGGTGCCTGCAGGAGAGATATTCTCCCTGCTGGAGGCATTTGGGCTGAGCCCTGACACAGGTGGAGGAGACCCAGCAGGCAGCAAGTGCTGCGCTTCTTGTTGACGCCCTTCTTCAAAGAGCAGCCAGGAAAGGCTGTCCCAGTGGGCAGGCCTTATGAATTCTTCCCTGTGCCCTCTTCTCTGTGCCCAAACAGCCGCTTCTTACCGGAACGCTGCCGCGTGCCTGGTGCAGGCAGTGCAGGGCGAGCTCCAGGTTAGCTGCTGCCCTGGGAAAGCCACGGGAGCTGGCCATGTCCAACAGCTCTCTTACTGCAAGCACAGCAAAAACCCACTGCAAGTCAGGCTTGAGCCAAGAAAGGGGAAAGGTTGAGATCCAAGGGAGAAGGAAAGCACAGGAGCTGTAGGCAGCAGGTTGGAGAGCATGAAAAGGACAGCAAAGAAAGGGGCAGCAGAAGCAAAGGCCCATGTAGCGCTGGCTCTCCCTTCATAGCAGCTTTTGGAAAAGGAAGGGGGTGGGGCAAAGTCCTTCCTTCCGTTGGCTAATGCCCCTGACCAAGTTGGAGATCAGGAAAGTTGCTCTTTTTCCTGCTCTGCTGCACAAACAGAGCATTCTCCATGCCTCTGACACGCCCACACTGCAAGGTAGGCCAGACAAGAAGAGAAGCAGAGCATGCAAAATGCTGCCTTTTGACCATAAAAGGAGCGTTTGAGACACCAAAATATCTTAGGGGTGGAAGAAATCTTGACAGCTACCTCTGTCAGGTTTGTCCATGTCAGAGTCATCTTCCCCCCAGGGCTTCCAGACCAGGGATGCAGGCTCTTCATCGTCACTGGGTGGTCTGGTCTGCAGCTCAGGGAGCTCGGCCTGAAAGTCACTGCCAACATTGATGTGTCTAAAAGCAAGAAGGAAATGGAGGTAAAAAAGGCAAGTGGTCAAGAGACACATGCCGTGGAGCCACGGGCTTGAACCAATGCCAGGGTGACTCTGAAAGAGCAGTTCTGCTCCTGGCCATTCCTCAAGTTTGCCATCCTTTCATGCCTATGCCAAAACTCACGGCTGAATGGGGGCTCTTGCTTTCCTTTTCATTGTGCCTCTCCTTTCCACCTGAAAAAGATGAAAAGAATGCTCCAGATAAGAATCATTCTGCCCCCATGTGTCAGTAGCCTTCCTTCTCAACCGCATCATTGCAAAGCACAAACTCCTCTGTGCCAAGTCCCCTCTGTTTTGCAATTCCTGTTTTTCATTTGGAACTTCCGAGGCAGGACACCCCAGCTGGCTGCAGCACCTTCAAGAGGGGAAGCAGGAGGTTCATGGACTGCTCCCTTCCAGTGCTGGGACCCGTGAGAAGACCCAAAGGAATGGCAAGGGAATTGTGCCAGGGGAGTTTTAGGTTGGATATGAGGAAAAGCTTCTTCAGCCACGTGGTGGGTGGGCACTGAAACAGGCTCCCCAGGGAAGGGGTGAGAAGACCAAGCCTGCCAGAGCTCAAAAATTGTTTGGCTACTGCTTTTGGTCACAGGGTGTGATTCTTGAGGCTGTCTCCTGAAGGCCCAGGAACTGGATGCAAGGACTTCTGTGGATCCCTTCCAACCCAGAAAATTCTGTGATACTGTGATTGTGTTCTTGAGCAACACCACACAAGATGGTATTTCAGGTCTGCCTCTGAGTGTGAGGCAGAGCCAGCCCTACAGGCATTGAAAAACATTGATAAATATACACCAGTATCTCTAGAGAAAAGTGATCTAAAGCAGGGGGCAAAGAATAAATTTATAAAGATATATAAAACATAATGTATCTGTAAGTGAGGAAAGTTTCTAAGTATATAGGAATGGCTTAAATCAGACTGGTTTTTGTAGGTGAAAGCCAGTATTGGAGGACAAGCCTGTGCAACTGCTTGCATGCCCTGACCAGCAGGGATCACAGAGGAGAAGTCCCATCTTTCTGGTTTTTAAAGCTTTGGAGGAGGTGTGAGCAGAATCAGGGCCCAACAGGATTCTTTGAGACTGAAGCCCTGAACTTCTCAGGAATGACCAGTTTGTGGTTTGGGGTCACCACAACATAGTTTTGGGACTTCAACACATACCAAGAACTTCTAATCTGGCCATTGGGTTATGAGAATCTGAAAGTGCCCCGTGAAAGCTCTCTAGGTGCTCTAGGGAAAGGTGTGTATTTCCACTGGAGGCATCATTATTCCTAGAGAAGTTGGAGCCCGCTGTCATGTGTAACCTCGTGTGGGGAAAGTGAGCACAGCCCATGTCTGTCATGGTCGGTGGGACAGGCAGCTGGAGCTGCTGCCTTTCTGTGAGCGGTTTGCGGGCAGACAGGGATGTCCTTACCTTGGACAGTCCCAAAGTGCTGTTTGGGATGCCTGGTGGCTGATGAGGAGATGAGGATGTGGATGCAGAGGCCAGATGTGGCGCTGAGGCCAGAAGGTCTCTGGCCAGGGCCAGCCCAGGAGCAGATGCTGCAGCTGCTGCTCCAGCGTTGCTCCACCAGTGTTCCACCAACGGCCGCAGGAGCAGGAGACAACGACGGTTGCTATGGGCACAGCCCAACATTCCATGCAGAACCCCAGGGCACCCAGGGGACCCAAACAGGGATGGGTCACCTTTGCCTCGTTCACTGCTTCTGCTGCAAGTTCGCTCTGCGGACCTTCCCGCTGGAGCATTTCTCGTCCATCCTCTGGACAGGGCCATTAGCAGAAAATGACTCGCTGGAGGAAGGATGGATTGTGAAAAGATAAAGAACACTGCCCCACCTGGTTCCAGTGGATGGCCCATTAGCAGAATATCTCCTATGGAGATAAGGATCACTGCTCCACCTGGTCACAACAAATGGTGATAGAATAGATACTTTTGGTCACATCCTATATTGCAACCCGAGACACAGAGGGGATGGGAAAAGTTCTAGAATCTGTTGTACAGCGATTTTTTTCAGCAAAATCATATTAGCCCTAAAAGTATTTAACTGTATCTCTGTCCTTACAATCTGAGAAATATTTTAAAACCATATGGCCAATTCTGTGCTGTCTGCTCAATTGCAGAGATCTGGGAGTATTTGATGAAGATGGGTCTCCAAGGACCATTTTGTCAAGTAAGATTTTACATCTCTTTTGCTGTATAATCTAAGTGGGTGTTGAACACCCCTCTATTTGAGGCAGATCCAATAAGTGGTAAAAAGCTAGACCCTCAAAGAAACATTTTGAAAGCAGATAGCTGAAGAACACAGAAATCAATCAGTATTTCTAAGAGACTATACAGACTAACTAAAATAGTCACAAAATGTTTCAAAAACTTTTAAAATGCTGAAGAATCTCCTGTATTTCTGCCATGGTAACTCTCTTTCAGGTCCTTGTCATCCTGCTGAATTGGTGTGCTTGGTTTTTACGAATGAAAAAATCTGGGGAAAACATAAAGCCTCTCTCTTGCAAATAGAGCTATTCCAAGCACCAGCTGAGCGTGAACAGCCTGGAGGTGAACGTCCTTCCCGGGCACCAGTCCGGCAATGGCAACAGCATCTACAGCTGCCAGCCATGGAGAGCCCGTGCTGCCCACAGCAGAATGACCTGGGCAGCAAGGGCACAAAGATGACGCTCCTCAGCAGAAGATATCGAGCTTGTGCAAAAGAAAGCTCTAATGGATACCCTTCCAGTGACTGTGAAGATCCTGGAGGGAGTCCAGTTCATAGCAATGCGGTTCTGGAAACAAGATGAGGGTGAAGAGATATGCAGTGAGTGGAAGTCTGCAGCTTCTGTCATAGACAGATTATGTCTGGTTGCATTTACACTTTTTGCCATCATTTGCACATTTACAATACTCGTGTCTGCTCCAAATTTTATAGAAGTTGTTTCAAAGGATTTTGCATAAGGTTTTCCAAGATGACCATGATAATCAAAAAGTGAATATGGCCGGTATTTTTACTAGATAATTTAACTCAAATAGAGAAGTGTACTTGTATGGGCTAACATACACAGAAGGGGATTAAAATAATTTCAGGACATAATTTTTCCTGATGTTAGTGATTGTAGTCACTGAATAGTAAATATATTGAACTTTTTAACTTACTCCATAGACTAGTGCCACGAGTACTTAGGTCATGATCTGTGATAAGTCATAGACACGAATTCAATACATGAAAATACTACAATATATTTATTGCAAGTTAACACTAGTATCAATGTCTTACTTTGAATTTGTGAACTTTTGAATATTGTTCATTTAAATTATCATTGAAGACTATAGGTTTTGCATAATTTTGTTGTTTTCAGTATGTTTGTGTTTTATAATTACTGTTTGGTGTGGCTGTGACATGCATTTCTCAGATTTGGAAGACGTATCTCCACAGTCTCATAATGCTGTATATTGTATTTGCAAAAATAAACTGTCATCATATTAGCTCAAGCTAGCAGAATGACTGGATTTTTTTCTTGGTAATTTTGTTACAAATGTATCTTTCCCATAGAATCACTTTTGTTTTGTTTTGTTTTGTTTTGTTTTTTTTAATTAGGAAATATTGATTGTGACATTGGAAAGAGAATTCTTTCTCCTTGATGACAATCATATATATAATTTACAATGCTTGCTTAACTGTTTCTGTCACCTTGAAATTCTACGTATTTTAAAACACCACTGCTCTCTTGGAGGACACTTGCTAACCCTAATATTGACTAACTCTGTGCAATTAGGGCAGAATCTTGTGTCTCAATAATATCTAGGAAATGGTCCACAGATTTAATTTGGCTCATATTTCCTATCTAGTCTATACCACTAAAGTAATATTTTTTGAAAATTCTATTAGTACAGTCTCATTTCCATGTGGTCACTAAGTTTTGTTAAAAGCAGTGTATAAAAGACTAAGTTTATTTTGCTAAACTGTAATGTATCAATGTTTATTATCAATTATCTGTCTCTAAATTATCTCTAATATAATTTCTATATGTTAATAAAACATAATTGCATTATGCCACTTCCTGGAATATAGTGGGGAAGCACTATTCTCAGTAGCAGCTTTTTCTACCCAGTACTGTGGGTAGGAATGACACCTGTGTTGCATGATTTTATTTTTCCTAATGATCACAGCAGAGCTACAAAAGAACATGGTCTGATGTAGACACCTTTGCTTTTTAAGGTAACACAGCATTTCTCTGAATGTTCACTAGAAGAAAATAACCTCTTTTCTTCTCTGTCAGACTTTCAACTGCCTGTTCTTGTAGGGTTAGTAAAAAATTAACATTTCCCCTACCTGCACAATGGCATCCTTCCCATCACCATTGCAGAGAAAGTTGATCATGATTTTACTCAACAGGAAGTACTTCCATCTAGAATGGATGGTGAAGCTGGTAGTACTACAGATTGACCAAGATGCTACTACTTCTTTAAGGAAAAGGTCCCTCGGCTTTTCCACTATGGCCTTTATTAGGTGGTGATGACTTTCTTTAAACAGACACTTCAGTGTTTTAGTGTAAAACCTCTGTAGCAGTAGGATTAGATCATCACAAATATGGATTTATCATACTTATTGGAGTTGTGTTCAGAAAAGCACCTAGGGAGGGGAACCTCAGAAGGTCCTGACTACAATGACCTGTTTTATATTTCACTTAGTTTGTTTTTGCTGGTTACTTCAGCTCCAGGTGCAGCTCCAAGTGGTAACAATGGCTGATGGTACAATCCCCCACTGGAAATTTAATCCGTATTTCAGAGAGATCTCCTCTTCTTCACAGGAGCACTAGTGCTCTAAGTAACTCTTCCCAAGCCTGTAGGAGAAAACTCCTGATTCCAGGTTATTTCTCCTGCCCATTTTCCTGCTTCTGCTTACAAAATTGTCCTTGCTGAGGTACAAAATGTGGTTTTTCTGAGGAAGAAGACTAATAAACTTTGCCTTGGATCACCATACGCGGCTCCCATCCTTTCCTCCAGCGCCGGCTGAAGCGGGGACTCACAAAAGAGCTGATCACTCTGCCCAGGAGCGAGGATGTGCCTGTGCCTCTGTGCCATCCTTTTCAGGATGCTTCCCAAGAAGGTCGTGGCACTCCACCATCCCCACAGAAATAAATAAAAGCAAAACATTTAGGGTTTGAAGGCTGAAATGCCTTCCCTTTTGTGAGGTTCCTCTTGGCAGAATTTGGAACAAAAATTTTGAACTCTGTTAAACACTTGGTGAGGTTACATCTGGGTTAAGAGATTGGGCTGAGCAGTGATCCTCTGGCTGAAAGGCTTCCCAGAATTACATACCCAGGTTGAAATTAGCTGCTAAACAAGGGTTTCTAGGTTTGTTTGTTTGTTTTTTTTTCTTGATGGCAGACTAAGAAAGAAAGGACGTGAAACATGCAAAACTCCAAGTTTCAATGTAGGGTTAAAAGAGTGGCTGTGTTTCAAGCATTTTTAAAAGCTGCCTAATATTAACTTGCAATAACAGAATTCAGTTTCCCTAATAAATTATTAGCATATTTATTGCTCCTTGATCTAGCATATAAATGAATCTAGTAGTCTCAATCACTTGAAAAGCCCAACATATGACAAAGCAAAATGTCAGGATTACTAGCTGATTAAGTGTGAGTAAAGAAACCTTTCTGGTGATAATCATGATCATTATTAGCAATCAAAGTCTTAATCATGGCACAGTTATTTTAATGTTGGGAACATCTTGATCATGTCACAGACACAATTTTGGAAAAGAAAGTTTACTATTCTTCGACACATAGAGATTTTATTTTATGAACAAAAGCCTCTGAGTTGTTACAAAGGCTGTCAGCACACTGCCCCTGTATATTTTCATTTAATGGAAGAAACTGATGAAAACCCTCCCAAGGAAAACTTAGTTTTGACACAGACCAGATAGACTTGGATAGACTAAAGGAAAAATGTGTTGGGGAAAAAAACAAACAAAACTGAATGCTAGTAAAAAAACTAAACATGCATTCATTTCGATGGCAAGCTCTAAAAAGAGATGTTATTGAAAAAAAAAAAGTAGAAAATTCAATATTTTTGATTCTCAGAACACATTCTTGACTTATACAGACATTATATTTTCTTGGACTTTTAAATCCATTTATCAGAGAAAACAGGATCTAAATTCCAGACCAAGTAGAGGAATACGGTACTGTGCCTTTATGAGTATCTACTTCCTCATATAGAAAATTATTTTTGTTTAAATAATTTGCATATTTATACAACATATACAACATATACAACATCCAGAAAGGTGAAGTATTCATGAAGCAGTATAGTGAGTTCTAATCAAAATAAATTTAAAGATCATATATGTGACATTCTTGGCTTTCAGGCACATGACCTTGCATTCCAAATTTTTCAAGCCACATATTCAAGGATAAAACATATAAATGGGAAAGCATCCTTAGAAATCTCAAAATACTTTTACTGTCTGCATCCCTGAAGGTTAAAGCTGTATATTCAGCTATTTTTGTCAAAAAATAGCACAGGGAATTTTTTTTGACAGAAATTTAATGTCAAAAAAAGGAATTAAATGATCTTTTTCTTTGAGAAAAAAGCATGACAGTAAAAGAAAATGGCAAAAAGTCTCCTTATAATGTTTTGTGAAATTGCCCAGGAGAAAAAGTAGTCTGGATGGTACTTCAGGCAGAGATTTCTGAAATCTATATAGTACAGTGTTGTGGTAGGGCAACTTGTGGTAAAAAAAGGGTGAAGGGTTTTAAACTACAAGAGAAGAGTTAAAGAAGATGTTGGAAAGAAATTATTTATGGTGAGGGTGGTGAGACACTGGAACAGGTTTCCCAGAGAAGTTGTGGATGCCCGATCCCTGAAAGTGTTCAAGACCAGGTTGGATGGTGCTCTGAGACATCTGGTCTGGTGCAAGCTGTCCCTGCCCATGGAAGAGGGGTTCCAACACATATCATTCCATGATCCTATGGGTCCATGGTTCAATGATCCTATGTCAGTAGACACTAATCTAACCTATCACTCTGCATTCTAGCAAAGGTTTAGATTTCATCTTTTGTGCACTCAAATCTTTACTTTCTAGCACAAACAAATGAAGGATTTGAACAGAAAAATGGAGTTCCAAACAAATCCCTGTCACTGGTAGGTATCTCCTCTGGTTATGGATTGCTGAATTCTATGTAAGCAGATCAGCTTCACAATTCTTCTACACTTCCAAATAACTCTCTCAGAGCAACAGATGGATTTCGATAAATGAGAAATCTGTGACCGTGTGCTGTTGTTTAAACCCAACCAGCAAGCAAGCAGCACACACAGCCGTTCTCGTTCAATGCCCCACCAGCAGGCTGGACTGTGCAGAGAATTGGAAGGGTAAAAGCTGGAAAACTCACAGATGGAGAATAATTCCGTTGCATAGGGAATGCAGAAGCCACGTGCACAAGCAAAAACCCCAAAGAACTCACCATTTCCCATGGGCAGGCTGGTGTTCTGCGTCTCCAGGACAGCAGGGCCCCCTCAAGCCTCACAGGGACTTGGCAAGACAAATGCCGTAACTCCAAATGTCCCCTCCTTCCTCCTTCTTGTGCCCAGCTTGAAACACTGAGCAGGATGTCAGAGACTCTGCAAGAGCTCTTTGGCCACCTGGGGTCCCCTGCCCTGGCAGTGTCTCCTCCCAGCCTGGCACGCAGCGTGACCCCAGGCAGCTCTGTCTGGGCGGCTCCTTCCCTTGTGCTGGGTGCCCAGCTGACACAGGCTGTGGCTCACGCAGGTCAAACTGCCAAAGTTTTCACTCCCTCATGTTGGCCGTGGTTCCCGTGGCAGACTCATGTACCCACTGGACACTCATCTGCGCCTGAGCCTGTGGAGAAGCCTGGCTGCCTCCCCCTCTGCCCAGAGCAACACAGACACTCCCAACTTTCCACAGGAGCTGCAACGCAAGCACGGCCACAGCAGCATCCCCAGCAGTGACACCGCTGCTCTGCTCCCTTTTGCCCTGCTCTGCTCCTCTCTTCACAGCTAAAAGCTTCAAAGAAGCTTGTGGCCTGGAGGCAATGAAGGGAGAAGACCTCTGCCCACTTCCAAACTGTCCCAAAGCCCATCCATGGGTCTTGCCAAGTTTTAGAAACAGCTGACCATGAAGAAGCAAATTTAGAGCTTGTTCACAGGCTCACAGAACAAAGGGAAGCTTCCAAACACAGTGAAGGTTTTATAGTATTTATTTGGACTATCAATCTAAAGAAACTACAAACTACAACAAACAACAACGGCCTCTTGCAGGGCTACTATCTCCTGTTGGCCATATACCGCTGCGCTGCCACGATCAGAGGTATCAGGTTGGAGGTCAGCTTGGCTGAGGTTACAAACGGATGCTGCCCAAAGAGAAAGAGAAGAAATGAACTTCTACTTCCCTCACAGGTTGAAACAGCCCTTCTCTGCCTGCCAGAAAGGTACAGAAATGAGGGCATTCTCTGCACCTCTGTCTCCACGTCCCTGCTAGCACAGGCCAACGTGGTTCACAATCCCACAAACGCATGAAGCCAGATGTCTTCAGCTTCAGGAGATTTGGTCCAGGTGACCTTGAAAGGCTCTTCCCAAGCCATGGCAGGCCTGCACTCTCCTTGCTTTTCCTTTGAAAAGCCCCCAGACTGGAGATTCTTTGGAGCAGGGCCCATCTGACGCCGCACACTTGAGCAGAGGAGGAGCCCCTGGCAGCGGGCAGCTGGCACAGCCTGCAGCCACTTTGCCTTTTACCTGCAGAAGTTCCTGGGCAGACCAGCGCCTGTCCTCGTCTATCTCCAGGCAGCAGTGCAGAAAGTCTCGCAGCCAAGCGGACTGCTGCCTGGGCTTCGGCAGCTTCGGGGTGCCCCTGGTGCTTATCAGCTGTCGAGCCTAGAGAAGAAGGAAACGCCACACTCTACCTGTCTCCTTCACACCCAAAACTGCTCAGTCACATCCCACTAGACAAGCTCCACTCTCCAGTGGCACTTTCCTCCCTGCCAGAGGGTGGCAGGTGCCTTTCCTACCCCAACAAACAGAACCCAATGCCAGAAGAAACCAAAACCAGTCAATGTGCAAAGGCTCCTGCCTTGAGCCCTGATTCGATTGGCTGAGAGAAATAGGAGCAACTCCATCAGCAAAAGCACACTTTGCTTCTCTGAGGACTGACACCAGCTCCTCAACCCATTTGGAAGAGGGACTTTGGTCTTACTCTGCTATTCCCAAGGATTCTTCCAAACAATGCAGCTTTGGCGCCACTCACAGCTCCCTTAAGTCAAAGCTTCCATCAGGAAAGGGCATCACAGTTTTTAGGGTTCTTCACAATTCAATGGCAAGGGGAAAAAACAGGGCAAGAAGCACAAGAGACTATGCAGCCCGCAAACTATGGCCTTCAGGTGTTACCAAGCTTCCCAGGCAGAAGAATGGGGGCAGATTTGGTTAGAGTGACAGGAGGAAGTGGGAGAGAAGTTGCAGCGCACCGTGCGGGAGCTTTCCATCAGGTAAGGAGGCGCTCCTTCCACCATCTCAAAGCCCACGATGCCCACCAGATATCCACTTTGGGGCCGTAGTTCTTCCTGGTGAAAATTTCTGGCGCCATCCAGTAAGTCGTGCCGACAGCTGATCTCCGTTTGCTCTGCTCAGCCGTCAGCTGAGCAGCGAGACCAAAATCAGCTAAGGAGAAAAAAACACTCTGATCAAGCCAGCGTGAATTAGGAAAGCAAACAAAAGAATTCCCCACTCTGCCAATGGCCAAGGCGGCAGCGTGCAATCCAGCTGCAAAAGGGGCCATCCTGGCATTCCTTAGGCCTGCTGCTGAGGGAATACGCGATTGGCCACTTGGCAAAAGCCCCCAGTTTCCCACAGTGGCTTCCCCTGAAGCTTGAGACTGTAGTTGCCTTGCTTGGCAAGGGACACACACAGGCCAAAGCCCCTCCCGACACCTTCTTCCCTGCCACACCGCCTTGTGCCTGTGCTCTGCGCTTGCAGCAGGGCAGCCTGCACTGCCACAGGCACTGCTCCTGGGGAACTGGCAGTCACTCAAAGGCACCCCCAGCCCTCAGCCCAGCACAGCTGAGCCTGGCCAACAACACCCACCCAACTTGACAGATCCGTCCAAGCCCAGGAGAATGTTGTGGCTTTTGATGTCTCGGTGGATGACTTGCTTGGAGTGAAGGAAAGCCAGGCCTTGCAGGCACTGAGGGAGGAAAAAGAAACGTGAGCCTAGGAGTCCCACATCAGATTTCATCCCACAAGCAGGGAAGCGGCACATCTGCAAGACTTACTTGCTGGGGCAATGTGAGCCATGGCAGGAAAGGCTGCTGGCAAGGGCAAGAGCTTGCTGCTCCAACACGAGGACTGCAGTGCCTTTCTACGTGGGGCTGGCTTCAGTTTGGAAAGAGAAAGGGCACTTGTTCCCCTGGCCAGCGCCCTGCAAACGCAGACGGAAGGAGCACTGCCACAGTGGCTGTGCTCTCTCCAGCCAGGCAACAGCGGATGCTTTGCCAATCCCACTTTGAGTGCAAGGCTCTCCTTTGAGGCTGAGCTCTGTGAGAGTCCTGTCAGTCTCTCTTAGTCTTTGCCATTCAGTTCACATTGTGGCACCAGCACGTTTGCTCTTACGGGGACAGAATGCAGTGCCTGCAGGATGCAGGCAGGTGTTTTTAGTGAGGCAAACACAAACAAACACACTAGAAGAAGGGCCTGCATGTTGGAAGGCACTTCAGATGCTCTTGTTCCTGCCAGTTGTGAGAGAGAGGCAGAAAGAAAGCTGGGAAGGTGAAATCAATCCTCTCCTTATCACCCATCCCACCCAAGCCACGGGAAGCACAAGTGCCGTCCCTTACCTCCCGAGAGACAACTGCTATCTCTCCTTCTACCATCCTGGCCTCTGTGATGACATCGTATAAGGAACCTCCGTCCATGTGTTCCATCACGAGCCAGAGTTCCCCGTGCACCAGGTAGCTGAAAGGAGGAAACAACAGCCTGGAAACGAATGTGCCTGCACGACCTGATGGATTCTTGTTTCCGTCTCTCTCTCCGAGGAAGACAGGAGGAAGGGAATAGTCATTCACTAGGCTCTACAGGGCTTGATCTCTGTGCAGTCTGAAAGACTGCTTGGTATCCACACCAATGCAACAGGCCGAGGGAAATAGAGTCTATGGGGATTTGTCAGCACTTCAGAAGCTTGGGAAAAAACCAAACAAACCATCAAACCTCAAAGCAAACAAGAAAACATGGAGGGAGCACAGGAACTTTGAGGCTGTTGGCTCAGTAAAAGAGGCCCAAGTCCTGGTCTTTGAAAGCACACTTTAAACTAGGTATGCCGGGAAAGATAAACGCAGCCTCAATGCAATCTCCTCCCAAGATGCTGTAGATCAGCCCAGAAACAGGAATGAACAGCTCCACCCTCTGCCAGCAGGCAAAGGAGGGATTGAACCTCTGGCTTGAAAGAGGTGAGTGACCCTTCATAGCACAAGAGCAGAACCACTCGCCTGTCTACGTAGTTCACTACGTTGTTGTTCTTATTGTCACGCATGACCTGGATTTCCTTCACACATAGTTTGTTGCTGTTGTCTTGCAGGAGACTGATTATCTTTATGGCCACCTAAAACGACATGGGAAAGCATGAAGCAAAGAAGTCTGATACAGGACCGCATAGGGAACTTGGAGGGCATGATCATTACTCCACTGCAAAACAACAAAGCAAACTCTTACAGATGTGACAGATAAAATACCACCCTAAAAACATCCTGCCCGTTATCCCCCCAAAGAAACACAACCCTACAGATGCTATGGGAAAAACGCCATGATGATGAGTATATCATGAAGAACACCTCCACAAAAGACAACTCCTGCACTTTGTGACTCTAGGAATTTCCATTTTGCTCCACTAAATCACTTTCCTTCACACCACTGACATTTGCAATTCGTGCCTGACTGTAAAAAGAAGCAAGTAAGTGCTGCCACCACTGCTGGACATGACTGCTGCACAACGTGCACCAAACTGGACACGACGACCCGAAAGGGACCCAGAACCGAGACTGACAACCTGGACCTGCCTGTCATGGACAGCCCTGCCAGGAACCAGAACCTGCCTGCCATGGACCAAAAACCTGCCAGGAACCACAACCTGCCTGCCATGGACCAAAAACCTGCCAGGAACCAGAACCTGCCTGCCATGGACCAAAAACCTGCCAGGAACCACAACCTGCCTGCCATGGACCAAAAACCTGCCAGGAACCACAACCTGCCTGCCATGGACCAAAAACCTGCCAGGAACCACAACCTGCCTGCCATGGACCAAAAACCTGCCAGGAACCACAACCTGCCTGCCATGGACCAAAAACCTGCCAGGAACCACAACCTGCCTGCCATGGACCAAAAACCTGCCAGGAACTACAACCTGCCTGCCATGGACCAAAAACCTGCCAGGAACCACAACCTGCCTGCCATGGACCAAAAACCTGCCAGGAACTACAACCTGCCTGCCATGGACCAAAAACCTGCCAGGAACCAGAACCTGCCTGCCATGGACCAAAAACCTGCCAGGAACCTTTGCCAAGCACAGGAAAGTAGAGGAAGATCACAAGGTACAATGCCAGGGTATCAGCATGGTGTAAAAAGGAATGTGTTTATAAAAAGAAAGGGTGGCTTGGTTGAAAATAAGATAGAGCAAACCTCTGGGTGTGGCTGCAACCTGGGCCTGAAGTTTTATAGCTTGCTTAGAAAATTGTTCATAACCCTTGCGTCTTTGCATTTCTGGGTTATAAAATTGGATTTTCCTGGCTGTTTTTTAAAATTTGGCTGTTTACTGTTGGTTTGTCAGCATTTAGGATGTTTGGGGGAGGGTGGGCTGTGAGCTAGGCCAGGGTGTGCACAGTGTTCCTGTTGCCTTCTAACAGCTCCTTTTTCCCTCATAGTTTTCCAGGCTGCAGGCATCACTGCTCTCTCTGCCACCGAGCAAGGAAACCTGCTGCTGAATTTCTCCATGCTTGGGAAAAGTTTAATGATTACAAAGCATTGTGAGTTGCCAAGTGAGAATCCAAGGTTCCATTTCCATTACTGGAGGGAATTGCTGGGGAAGCGCAGGAGAGCCTGGAGCACAGACTATGCCTGGGACAAATGAACATTTTCTCTGGAAATTTAGAAAAGCCAGGCTTTGGAGTTGCTTTAGGCATCTCTCTCTGACCAGCTTTCTCTCTCTGTGTTTTTTCAGGGATCTGCAGGGGATGAGGAGAATCCTTTCCCAGAGACCTTTCTGCCAAATGAAGACAAGACAAGAAGACAGAAGTTTGAACAGTAAGTGTTTGTTTCACAGCCTTGCCTGTAGTTCCTGAAGACACCAGGCTTGGCTGGCACTGCAGCCACCCTGGTTTCTGCTTCCTCATTGCTTCCTCGTTTTGGGAGCAAAGAGAGAGGTAGGGATGGGGGAGAGCTGCCCCATCAGGGCAGCACCTGCTGAGTAGCTTGGCTACAGATGGGCAGCCCTAGGATTTTTGACTCCTTGCTGGGTTTGTGACCTGTATTTGCCAAAAGGAATTCCTAGAGTTGCTGCTACGTTTTTGATTGTACAGTTTAGTCATTGCAAATATTGTGTTGTCCTGTGGTGCAAGCAGTGGGGAATACTCAGAAGCTGTAACCTGCCATCCCTCAGGGCCTTTGCAGTGTCATTTTCCATAAAACACAAAGCTTTATGGTTTCATGGAGTGGGCTCCTTTGGACAAAGGGATGCATTGCCATGATCTGCTGGCAAACTTGCAAAAGAAAATAATCAGGATGTGCCTGGCAGAAGGGCTGGGAGGCTCTAAAACTCCTCTCCATAAAGAGGTAGCTGCTGAAAGTCAAAGATGTGTGCAGGTCCTCTTTGAGTAAAGAGACTCCAGTCATGGACTCTCTTCTGCCAGATGTGCCTGTTGGATGAACCCAACCAAATGTTTTCTCTATCCCTCCTTTTGTTCCAGAGATTTCTGCTGAACAAACCAAGAGAATGTGAGCAGGAGCTGGCCTGACCTCATAGACTGAACGAGACAGAATTTATAGTGACTCTGCCTGGAACCCAAGTGCCTTTACTGGGTCTCCAGGATGTAAATAGTTCCATGTTCTCTGTTTTTTTGGAGCCTCAGAAACAGTTCTGTTTTGTTTATTTTCTTACTGTTCAATGTAAAGCACCTGCATACTTTTGTGTTCGTTTTAAGTAAAGTTTTACGTTCTCTTCGTTACCTTAGGAAGACTTTGTGGTTTTTGAGGGTAATGCTCTTCTGCCTTGCAAAAGAAGAGATGGGGGGTGGTACCTGCCTTTAAAATGACCAAGTGCAATGAATTTTCTGAATGGCCCCTTGTGCTGATGGTCTGTGAATGTTGAATATTATGAATAACAGGGAGCCACACTCTAGGATGGGCCCAGTGACTTAGAAACCTGTCAAGGGAACCCAAAAGGGAATAATGAGCTGCTTGCAAGCACTTTTCCCTTGCCACACTAACAGTGGAGGCAGCATCCACAGCATTGGTGTGCTCAGTTGACACCCTTCTCTTCCCAGAGATTTCCTGGAAATTAATCTTGTAGCATGGCTCAAGGAGTTATTTTTTACAGAGAAGTCACGCTTCTGTGAAAAAAAAGGAAGCCCCAAACCCCTCCAAGTTCTGCAGTCACCTTTGTTGACTTGGATGGGTGTCCCGGTTTAAAGGGACAGTATTACCAGGAAAAGGGAATTCAGGAACTCACAGGCACAAAAAAGGTATAGGTTGGGAATAACAGTTCTTTACTGAAATATTTATAAGACAAACAAAAACAGCATCAGCTATACGAAAGAAAAAAAACAGTGACAGAACAGAATGGAATTCAGTCTCAGTCCCTTTTTCAGTCACCGATGGCTCTCCGATGGACCAGGGCGGGCGGCTTCTTAGTCGCGGCTGCTGCAGGGGCAGGGGAGGGGTCCAGGTGGCCTCACCACCCCAGGTGGAAGAAAAGGGTGAGGAAGGAAATTCTGCTCACCGTGGGCGTCCCAGTTCCCAGTTGTTCAGAGGAAGCAGGAAGCTTTAGCAGTCCAAATCCAAGAAGCCTGATCCCAACAGGAGAAAAAGAACCTCTCTCCTCGAGTTCGGCCGGCGAGCTGTAGAGTTCTCCTACCCCCAGTGTCCTCTTACTTGCCGAACACAAAAGCAGGACTCCACCTTTCCCTAATGGGCCATCATTGCTTCAGCTAGTCCTTTATCTCCAGCTCTTAACGGCTAATAGGAGAGCCATCCCGGCTAGCTTAACATAATAATGGGAAAAATTTCTAAACCTCGCCAACCCACAACATTATCCACCCCAAATTTTTTCCATGCTAACATACTACATTAAATTAGAACCTTTAAATTACATACATACATGCAGTTACAGACACAGTATCATAGGTAGTTCACCCCAGAACAAGGTCTCCTTGGGGTATGCATCGGGTTTCTCCATCCTTTTGCATCACTCACCAGGTACAACCTGGTCCTTGAGCAAAAACCACCCCACGGACAGGATTGTCTTTGCTGGAGGCAGAGTTCACCCAAACAGTTTTCCCTAGCATACCTCTCATGTGTACCACTGGAACCTTATCCCCATCTGGTGTTCCCAAGAGCTCAGATTGGGCAGGGCCTGCTCGGTTAGTGGAACCTCGGGTATTCACTAACCATGTGGCCTTTGGTAGATTACTCTCCCAGTTCTTGAAAGTCCCCCCACCCAGTGCCTTCAAGGTGGTTTTAAGCAGGCCATTGCACCATTCGACCTTCCCGGCTGCAGGTGCATGGTAGGGGATGTGGTACACCCACTCAATGCCGTGTTCCCTAGCCCAGCTGTTTATGAGGCTGTTCTTGAAATGAGTCCCGTTGTCTGACTCGATTCTCTCAGGGGTACCATGCCTCCAAAGGACCTGCTTCTCAAGGCCCAGGATGGTGTTCCGAGCAGTGGCGTGAAGCACAGGGTAGGTCTCCAACCATCCGGTGGTGGCTTCCACCATGGTCAGCACGTAGCGCTTGCCTTGGCGGGTCTGAGGCAGTGTGATGTAGTCAATCTGCCAGGCCTCCCCGTACTTATATTTGGACCATCGCCCACCATACCAGAGGGGCTTCACCCGCTTGGCCTGTTTGATGGCAGCGCACGTATCACAGTCATGGATGACTTGAGAGATACTGTCCATGGTTAGATCCACCCCTCGGTCTCGTGCCCACTTATACGTGGCATCTCTGCCCTGATGACCTGAGGCGTCATGGGCCCATCGAGCCAGGAACAATTCTCCCTTGTGTTGCCAATCCAGGTCTATTTGTGACACCTCTATCTTTGAGGCCTGATCAACCTGCTCGTTGTGTTGGTGTTCCTCATTAGCCCGACTCTTGGGGACATGGGCATCCACATGACGAACTTTCACAGGTAGCTTCTCTACCCGGGTGGCAATGTCTTTCCACTCGTCGGCAGCCCAGATTGGTTTTCCCCTACGTTGCCAGTTTGCCTTTTTCCACCTTTCCAGCCAACCCCACAGAGCATTGGCTACCATCCACGAGTCAGTATAAAGGTAGAGCTTTGGCCACTTCTCTCTTTCAGCAATGTCCAGGGCCAGCTGAACAGCTTTGAGTTCAGCAAATTGACTTGATCCACCTTCTCCTTCAGTAGCTTGTGCAACCTGTCGAGTGGGGCTCCATACGGCTGCTTTCCACTTCCGGTTCATCCCCACGATGCGGCAGGAGCCGTCGGTGAAAAGAGCGTAGCATGTTTCATCTGCTGGCAGTTGGTTATACGGTGGGGCTTCCTCAGCGCGGCTCACTTGTTCTTGCTCCTCATCATCGGCGAGACCAAAATTTTCACCTTCTGGCCAGTTCGTAATTATCTCCAAAATCCCAGGGCGATTTGGGTTTCTGATGCGGGCGCGTTGCGTGATGAGGGCAATCCACTTGCTCCATGTGGCGTCGGTGGCGTGGTGGGTAGAGGGAACCTTTCCTTTGAACATCCACCTCAGCACGGGTAGTCAGGGTGCCAGGAGGAGTTGTGCTTCCGTCCCAATCACCTCTGAGGCAGCTTGGACTCCTTCATAGGCAGCCAAGATCTCCTTCTCTGTGGGAGTGTAGTTGGCTTCAGACCCTCTGTAGCTCCGGCTCCAGAATCCCAGAGGTCGCCCTCGAGTCTCCCCAGGCACCTTCTGCCAAAGGCTCCAGGACAAGCCATGGTTCCCGGCTGCAGAATAAAGCACATTCTTTACCTCTGGTCCCGTCCTGACTGGGCCAAGGGCCACTGCATGAGCGATCTCCTGCTTGATCTGGGCAAAGGCTTGCTGTTGCTCAGCACCCCAGTGGAAATCGTTCTTCTTACGGGTGACCAGGTAGAGAGGGCTCACAATCCGGCTGTACTCAGGAATGTGCATTCTCCAAAAGCCTATGGCACCTAGGAAAGCTTGTGTTTCCTTCTTGCTGGTTGGTGGAGACATTGCGGTGATCTTATTGATGACCTCAGTGGGGATCTGGCGCCGTCCATCTTGCCACTTTACTCCCAGGAACTGGATCTCTCAGGCAGGTCCTTTGACTTTGCTCTTTTTAATGGCAAAGCCGGCTCTCAGCAGAATCTGTATGATCTTTTCTCCTTTCTCAAATACCTCCACTGCCATGTTCCCCCACACAATGATGTCATCTATGTATTGCAGGTGTTCTGGAGCCTCACCCTTTTCCAGTGCAGCCTGGATCAGTCCATGACAGATGGTGGGGCTGTGTTTCCACCCCTGGGGCAGACGATTCCACGTGTACTGCACGCCCCTCCATGTAAAGGCAAACTGAGGCCTGCACTCTGCTGCCAGGGGAATGGAGAAAAATGCGTTGGCAATGTCAAGGGTGGCATACCACCTTGCTGCCTTGGACTCCAACTCGTACTGGAGTTCCAGCATGTCTGGCACGGCAGCGCTCAGCGGTGGAGTCACTTCGTTCAACGCACGATAGTCCACAGTCAATCTCCATTCTCCATCAGACTTGCGCACGGGCCAGATGGGGCTGTTGAAGGGTGAGTGGGTTTTGCTGACCACCCCTTGGCTCTCCAGCTCACGGATCATCTTGTGGATGGGGATCACAGCATCTCGATTCGTCCGGTACTGCCGGCGGTGCACTGTTGAGGTGGCAATTGGCACTTGTTGCTCTTCCACCTTCAGGAGTCCCACTGCAGATGGGTTTTCTGACAGTCCAGGCAAGGTGTTCAACTGCTTAATGCCCTCTGCCACTACAGCAGCTATTCCAAAAGCCCATCTGTATCCCTTTGGGTCTTTGTAGTAGCCACTCCTGAGAAAATCTATGCCTAGAATGGGCGGTGCCTCTGGGCCAGTTACAATCGGATGTTTCTGCCACCCCTCTCCTGTCAGGCTCACCTCAGCTTCCAGCAAAGACAACTCCTGTGATCCCCCGTCACCCCAACAATGGAAACACGCTCTTCCCCCACATGTTCTGATGGTATTAGGGTGCATTGTGAACCAGTATCAACTAATACCCTGTATTCTTGTGGTCCTGATGTGCCAGGCCATCGGACCCACACCATCCAATAGACTCTGTTATCCCGTGCCTCTCCCTGGCTAGAGGCAGGGCCCCTCTAGCCCTGGCTATTATTCCTTTCCTGAACATACATAGTGGAGGTTCCTTCAAGTGGGTCTGACAGATCATCCTCCCTTCTGTAATGCCCAGCACCTTGGTCATGGGAGGTTGAGGCTACCTTCACTTTAGTGTAGCTCCCTCGGTTAGCATTTCCCTCCCTGAGTTGACGCACCCGTGCTGCCAAGACAGAAGTGGGTTTCCCATCCCATTTTCCCATATCTTCCCCATGGTCACGCAGGAAAAACCATAGGTCAGCTCCTGGGGTGTACCCTCTTCCACTAGCTGGGGGGCGTGGGGCTGTAACCTTGGGGTATGAGGCTCGCACTGGTGCTGCCTTGATCTTCCTGATCTCCTCCCTCATCTCACTTATGTCACCTCTCATCCCCCTCACTTCCCTGATCTCCTCCCTCATCCCCCTCATCTCCTGGACCATGGAAGAAACCTGGGCCTGCACTACGCCATTCACCATACTGTGAAAATCCCTAAGCTTGTTAGCAACAGAGCTCACTGTTTCTCGGTGCTCATCAGCATTAATCATTGCAATGAAGGTGGTGTATTGAGATGGCCCTCAGTTTGCCAGGTTCCACAGCATGTGACCTGTGCACCTGACCTTGTCAGGGTCATTGTCATGCTGTCCATCCCTCCCAAAGAGTACCTCCAGTACCGCCACCTCTCTCAACTGTTGAATCCCTTCCTCAACGGTTTTGCAATGCGTTCTATTATGGTACTCCTGCATTCTTTCTTTGTTGACAAACCTCTCTCTTACACTCATTAAAAGCCGCTCCCAGAGGGGAAGTGGGCCTGGCTCCCTTACGAATATCTGGTCCACACCTGAGTCCTGGGACAAGGATCCCAAATTCCTTGCCTCTGTACCATCCAAGTGCACACCTGTACCCATAAGGTCCCAGACCCGAAGTAACCAAGTTGTCAAAGCCTCCCGGCCCCGTCGTGCAATATCTTTCCGCAGATTGCGGAGATTTTCATAAGACAGGGACTCAGTGATGATTTCAATCTCTGGCTCCCCTGCTGGTTGTGAGGGCCCTCCTCTCTGGTCCTCTTTGTCTAGGTGCCTTGCTTTCATTTTAGACTTCCTAGTTTCTACAGGGGCGACTGCTGCTGGCTGTGAGTGCCCTTGCAATTCAGCTGGACCCTGGGCAGATGTAACACCTATGGGTTCCACTACAGCATCACTGGATTCTCCCCCTTTATGGCAGGGCTTCTCACCAGCTGGGGAGAGGTACTCCTTCATCATCTGGCCCATCTCACGTATCTCCTTCACTAGAAGCCCCACCCACTCCGGGTGGTTTCTTTCTGAGGTGGGCTGTGGGGCAGGGTCAGGCTCTGGGGCAGCACCCCTATTTCCTGGAGTAGGTATCAGAGTTGTTATCCAGCTCAATCCCCCGTTATCTCTTAATGTTAAATAGGACAAGACTATCAGCAACACCAGCCACTGTACGATATCATTAGCATTCAGAGGAAATCTGAACCCTTCAAAAACTGGTGGGGTAGACCCAAAAATTTGGGTGAGGGGTTGGGAGAAAATTTCCCCTGGTGTTATTCCCTCACAGTAGGTGCCATTATTAAAGTAATCCCAAAAACATGCATTTAGTGTGTGGTATCCCTGAATCCATGTACCCGCCGTCCAAAGGAAGTTAAAAATCCATTAATTCCTCACCTTATCAACCCATAAAGCAAGTTCGATAACAGTCACAGTAGCCTTAGTTACAGGGCCCATGCTTATGTAAGGGTTTGCAAATGGGAGATATACATGTATGAACACGTGCAGCCCAAACCAGATTAAACTGGACCACATGTTGCTAGCACACACAAAAAAAAAAAAAAAAAAAAAAAAAAAAATCTCAGGCAACTGAAGAACTGTTATTCCTTAACCTCGTGCCACACGTTCGGGCGCCAAGATCTGTCCCGGTTTAAAGGGACAGTATTACCAGGAAAAGGGAATTCAGGAACTCGCAGGCACAAAAAAGGTATAGGTTGGGAATAACAGTTCTTTACTGAAATATTTATAAGACAAACAAAAACAGCATCAGCTATATGAAAGAAAAAAACAGTGACAGAACAGAATGGAATTCAGTCCCAGTCCCTTTTTCAGTCACCGATGGCTCTCCGATGGACCAGGGCGGGCGGCTTCTCAGTCGCAGCTGCTGCAGGGGCAGGGGAGGGGTCCAGGTGGCCTCACCACCCCAGGTGGAAGAAAAGGGTGAGGAAGGAAATTCTGCTCACCGTGGGCGTCCCAGTTCCCAGTTGTTCAGAGGAAGCAGGAAGCTTTAGCAGTCCAAATCCAAGAAGCCTGATCCCAACAGGAGAAAAAGAACCTCTCTCCTCGAGTTCGGCCGGCGAGCTGTAGAGTTCTCCTACCCCCAGTGTCCTCTTACTTGCCGAACACAAAAGCAGGACTCCACCTTTCCCTAATGGGCCATCATTGCTTCAGCAGTCCTTTATCTCCAGCTCTTAACGGCTAATAGGAGAGCCATCCCGGCTAGCTTAACATAATAATGGGAAAAATTTCTAAACCTCGCCAACCCACAACAATGGGCTTTGGATCAATGATATTCATATAAGATATTTAGAGTCAGATTCAAAAAACTGCTAAATAAAAAGTTTCATTTGTACAAGTAGTTTCATTGTCCCTGCAACACAGCTGAGGAGCTTCCTTTCTACAATTGTATTCCCCCATATTACCCCACAATCCACTGCATTCTAATATGAAAGCAAGTTATTGGTAATGGTCGGCAAATGGTAATAAAACCTGGATTTTATGTTCATTTCATGAAAAGCCTCAGTGCATTTCAGGAATAAGCTGCCCTAATGGCCAGAAGGAAGGTCCATGTTCTCCCTCCCCATTTTACCTATCAAACCTTTTTTACTCCTTGTCCCTGGAGTTATCCCTGCCCACAGCAGGGGGGTTGGAACTAAAACCATCTTTAATGTCTCTTTCAACCCCATCTACTCTGTGATTCTGTGAAATAATAGAAAATTTTTAAAAATCTATTGTATTTCAACCACAAGCCAGCCCAAGGACCTGCAAAGGGTCAGGAAAGATGCTCATTGTTTTCACTTGGGCCTATTCTAGGACATGAACAAGATGAGTTTTTTACCTGTTCGTTTTGTCTGCCAGCTCTGACCTTCTGTCAGTGAGGAAAACTTTAATTAAGGGCAGTAAGTGACCTTCTGCTCAAAACCAGTGACCAGTGGGTATGAAGCAGCAGCACAGACATGCAGAGGTGACTTTTTTGCCACTCCCAGAACAGCCAGAGTTCCTTAGCTGCCTGCTTAGAGCAGAGTTGCATTAAAATGCCACCAAGTGGCAGCAACACCAGCCTCGAAGACTGAGCCAAGGAGGAATTACAAGTCTTCATCTCCTGGCTGGCTGTGCTTTATTTGCTACCAGTTCCAGTAGAGGAAACGTCAAAGCTTTAGAAAACAAATACAGATGTGGTAAAAGCAGCCAGCAATAAAAATTGAAGTGAAATATCTGAACATAGCACTTGGATTTGCAAAACTCTGCACTACAGTGATGCCAAAAATAGTTCCAAGAATGGTTTCAGTCTAAATAAGGACAGAGACCCATTTGACTGTGGGAACAATTTAGAGTCAAGAATTTCCCAGTAATTTGTTCTAATTAGGCTTGAATGGGCTAATTGGTTGGATTTTTACCACCTGTTGACAACTTGTTTGTGAAATGAACCTCGGTGTCATTTGATGTGGGAGCCACAGTCTCCCCATGAGGGATCCTGCTGAGCATCCTGCAGCTGTCCCAGCAGGCACAGCAAACCAGGTCCTGCTTCTTGTTCCCATCCTGGTTTGGGGGACTAGGTTGGGCTGGAGCTGAGGAACCATGCAGTCAGTGCTGCATTCTGAGCACCTTGCTTTTATCTTTGGCAAACCTTTATTTACTCAGGAATTTCCCTGGGTTGGTGGGACCTCATCTCATTCCCTAGGGATTGCTGCTTGTTGATTTTTTTTTTTTTTGCTTCTTGATGTGTGTTTCATGCAGCTTGTTTCCAACTCCTAGACGAGATGGAAACACACTGCAATGAAAATATTGCTGCAAGAGGAGGTAAGGACACAGAAATGAGGTCCTGCAACCAGGACATAGGCAGGCACCCTGATTTTAAGGAACTGCAGACAAAAAGCTCAGTTTTCTGTGGGGCTGCATCCCCCTCTGCAGACAGGCTTTTCTAGTTGGAATCATTTTCCCAGCCAGTGTTCAAACAGGAAACCTGCAGTCTTTCTGATAGAAGTGCACGCATGTATTTGCTTTATATTTTAAAATATGCAAGTATCACATGGTTTGCCTTCTAAAGTTTTCTGCTCCTAGCTGAGTATTTTAGCAGGATGTCAAATCCAAAGAGTTTTGCTGGCAGCATGGCCCTATCAGGAATGAGATTCCATTGGGAAAGAGGAGTATTAAATAGCAGTTGAAACTGGGAAAGAATAACCAAATGGACTCCAATCCCCTTTGAACATCAATAAATAAGGTGTGGGCAGTAGGGGCTCCTATCACTGTTCTTCACCATGGAGTGGGGGGGATATTCCTTTGTCATCACTGTCCCCTTGCTGGAACTTAGCAGCTTGGGAGTTTTGAACTTTTTGTGCTTTTTGACACTGACTCTTAGGGGAATACTACTTTTGACTTTTGAAGAGGTTCCAAATTTGAGTAATCAAGTTAAAGTCATGGGTGTGTAGCTGGAATAGAAGTGTGTGGTGTCACAGGGTGAGGGGTTTAGAATTGAGGGTTTTTAGAATATAGTAATAGGTATGGGACAAGATGGAGGTTCTTTGACCTTATCTCTTTCCTCCTTTTTTTCTTTTTTTTTCATCCTTTCAGGTAGTAGCTTTTAGTTAGACAGAAAATCCCTCAGTGCAGGTCAAAGGTGTTTGGTTATTAGGTCAAAAGCATAAATAATATAGGTGTTAGCTTTTAATTGGGCTGTTTAGCTTTTAAAAAAACCTTGTCACTAAGTAGATTAATCTCCATTTTGCTCACTTTTAACTAGTAGCTAGAAGAGTTGCAGAACTCTCTGTACTTTAGGTATGATTTAATGAACAACCAAGTCCAAAAGAAAAATTCATCTCCTTCATCTTTTAATCCTGACTCTAAGTGAAGACCAAAAAGTACCTTTTTACCCTTTCTCTGATTTTACCAGTTCCTGAGGATTTGGTTAAAAAGGATCGTTGCCATTTGAATCCTGACCTGTCTTGGCTGTTTCCAATGTAATGAAAGTCTGTCATGAGTCAAAAGATTACAAAGCTGCCTCTTGTCTAAACCAGAATTTGCCAGTTTAGATAGGTTTGATAAATGCACTGTCCTGAACCCAGAGTCCTTTCCTTGTGATGGCTTAGCACGGGAGATCCTTAAAGATCTCGTTTTCTGTCTGTCTGTCTGTCTTCCCACCCGAACCCGTCCCGCTCCCAGCACGGGAGAGACATGGGTGGGAGCTGGGACAAAGTGGGGGCACTGGGGTGACACTGTGGGTCCCAGGCGCAGGGAAGGATGGGGGAGCACTGTAGGGACCCGGCCCCAGGGTAGAGGTGGCACTGGGGTGACACTCGGGAGTCTCATGGTAGGGTGGGGTGCTCTAGGGGGACACTGGGAAGGCTCAGCCCCGGGACAGGGTGGGGGGACCGGGGGCACCAGGAAAGCCCTCGTGGTGGGCGGTGACCCATCTGCCCCAATTTGTGGATCATAGGGCGACCCCTTTCTAGCCCCACCTCGAATTTTTGGGGCCCGGGAGTGGCCCCCTTTTTCCCCCACTTTTTGGGCTGCATGGTGACCCCTCTCTCTCAACTTTTGTGTCCCAGGAGTGACCCCATTTCCCTGTGGGATTTTCTGTCCCGATGGCGAAGGACGAGCGAACGACGCTGCTGGAGGTGCACCGGGCGCTCTCGGAGGAGCAGTTCCATAGGGTGAAGTTCCTGCTAGAAGGGCAAATTCCTGCCGGGCTTCTGCTCCCGGCATCACGCCCGCGTTGTGCCGGCTCCTCCTGCAGCGCTTCCCGGGGAATTCCCTGCGTGTGACCGCCGGGATCCTGCGGCAGCTCGGCTGGCTCAACCTCATCCAGCACTTCCAGCTGCCCCTGGAGGAGGAAATCCCAGAGGAAACTCCCTGGGAACCCAATGGGGACACCCCCAATGTGAACGGGGTCCCCACTTCAGGATGTGGTCCTGGTGGGATTCCAGCTCCACCAGTGAATCCCCGGCACATGACGGCGAAGGATTTGATGCAAGTCGCCCAAAGATTGGGAAAAGAGTGGCAGGAAGTGGGAATTCTGCATCTAGGGCTGGAGCAGAGCTTGCTGGAGCAGATCCAGGACAGAAATGCCTGCAATCCTGTCCTGTGAAATTTTGAGATGCTGTGGGAATGGCAGTGGTGGGAGTGACAGGAGGCCACAGTGTCCCAGCTGCCATCCTGCCTTGAGCACGCCCGACTTGATCCTGGAATCCTTGACTTCCTCCAGGGAGACTGAGGGAGCCCCAAACCCCATTTGTGGGGTGGGAAGGGGATGTGATAGCAAATTAATCTAGAATTGGGTCCATTAAATGCTGTTTTATTCCATGAGTGTGGAATTCTGGTATCAAGAACTTCCATCTTTATTCCTGGTTTAAAGATTCCAGAATGAAGTCTAGGCTCTGCTCCTTCATGTTAGACTGCTTCACAAAAATCCCACAAAAATCCTTAGATCAGATTAAAAATCCTGAATCCAGGAAAGATCTCCAACAAGCTTTAGGATTATTAGTGTTTTGGAGAAAACATATCCCGGATTATTCAGTAATTGCTGGACCTCTTCATGATTTGCTGAGGAAAGGGGTAAAATGGGTTTGGACTCCTTCACAGGAACGAATTATCCCTGAAGGAGAAGGCAGTGCTCAGGTTGGACAGCTAAAAGCTGTTTGGAGTGTTTTCCAACGCAAAATGCAAAATACCTCACCCATGTGCATTTATAGTGACTCCTATGCCATGTTTAAGGGATGTCCAGAGTGGCTTCCTTTCTGGCAACAAAATGATTGGGAAGTTAACAGAATTCCAGCATGGCAAAAGGAAAAGTGGCAGGAAATTCTAAATATTGCAAGTCAAGGAAATTTTTTTAGCTTCTCGTGGAAATAATATCTGGGTTAGTCCAAGTTGAGGAATTCAAAAGAGCTACAGGAGATAATACTGTTAAAGGATTGCAAGAGGGGTTTGGAACTTCCCCAAAGCCGCAGAAAATTTAATCTGATAATGGGTCCCATCTCACTGCTAAAGTAGTACAAGATTGGGCAAAGGATGAGGGAATAAAATGGACTTTTGACACCCCTTACTACTCCCAAGCTAACGGAATTGTAGCAAGGACAAATGTCACAAAGCTTTGCACAGACGAACCTACTGAGTGCTGGTATAACTTTACTTTAACCAAACCAATCTGTGTAACATATACAGTGATTTCACGATTATAGGCCGCACCATTTTGACTAAAATTTTGGTCCGAAGCCGAAGTGCGGCTTATAATCAGGTGTGGCTTATATATGGACAAAGAATGAAAAGTTGCTGTTTTAGTTTGGAGGACAGGTGTCTGCTGAGAAAGGCAGGAGCTTCTCTTTGAAATGGAGAATGTAAACCCCCTCCCTCCAAATTATTACAATTTTGAAATCAAACGGCTCTCAGGCAAAGATATGGGAATTAGGAATAACAGTTCTTTTCTAGGGAAATTAAAATAGAAATACAGTAATACAAAAAAACAAACTGCAAACCCAGTGGAGAAAGGGGCTCCCTTAGTGTCCCAAAACCTCTGTTTTTATCTTGGTAAGAAATGTTGGGCTCTTCCCCCTGGCTGGAGCAACTCCCAATGGGATGCAGTAATTTTATCAGTCCCACAGTGGGACTCAATGGCCATGAGCAGAAAATGACTGGCTGGAGGAAGGATGGGGTGTGAAAAGATAAAGAACAATGCCCCAGCTGGTTTATAAACCATGGCCATGAACAGGAGATATCCCATGGAGATAAAGAACACTGCCCCAGCTGGTTTATAAACCATGGCCATGAACAGGAGATATCCCATGGAGATAAAGAACACTGCCCCAGCTGGTTTATAAACCATGGCCATGAACAGGAGATATCCCATGGAGATAAAGAACACTGCCCCAGCTGGTTTATAAACCATGGCCATGAACAGGAGATATCCCATGAGATAAAGAACACTGCCCCAGCTGGTTTATAAACCATGGCCATGAACAGGAGATATCCCATGAGATAAAGAACACTGCCCCAGCTGGTTTATAAACCATGGCCATGAACAGGAGATATCCCATGGAGATAAAGAACACTGCCCCAGCTGGTTTATAAACCATGGCCATGAACAGGAGATATCCCATGGAGATAAAGAACACTGCCCCAACTGGTTTATAAACCATGGCCATGAACAGGAGATATCCCATGGAGATAAAGAACACTGCCCCAACTGGTTTATAAACCATGGCCATGAACAGGAGATATCCCATGAGATAAAGAACACTGCCCCAGCTGGTTTATAAACCATGGCCATGAACAGGAGATATCCCATGGAGATAAAGAACACTGCCCTGCCTGGTTTATAAACATGGCCATGAACAGGAGATATCCCATGAGATAAAGAACACTGCCCCAGCTGGTTTATAAACCATGGCCATGAACAGGAGATATCCCATGGAGATAAAGAACACTGCCCTGCCTGGTTTATAAACCATGGCCATGAACAGGAGATATCCCATGAGATAAAGAACACTGCCCCAGCTGGTTTATAAACCATGGCCATGAACAGGAGATATCCCATGAGATAAAGAACACTGCCCTGCCTGGTTTATAAACCATGGCCATGAACAGGAGATATCCCATGGAGATAAAGAACACTGCCCTGCCTGGTTTATAAACCATGGCCATGAACAGGAGATATCCCATGGAGATAAAGAACACTGCCCTGCCTGGTTTATAAACCATGGCCATGAACAGGAGATATCCCATGGAGATAAAGAACACTGTCCCAGCTGGTTTATAAACCATGGCCATTAACAGGAGATATCCCATGGAGATAAAGAACACTGCCCCAGCTGGTTTATAAACCATGGCCATGAACAGGAGATATCCCATGGAGATAAAGAACACTGCCCCAACTGGTTTATAAACCATGGCCATGAACAGGAGATATCCCATGAGATAAAGAACACTGCCCCAGCTGGTTTATAAACCATGGCCATGAACAGGAGATATCCCATGGAGATAAAGAACACTGCCCTGCCTGGTTTATAAACATGGCCATGAACAGGAGATATCCCATGAGATAAAGAACACTGCCCCAGCTGGTTTATAAACCATGGCCATGAACAGGAGATATCCCATGGAGATAAAGAACACTGCCCTGCCTGGTTTATAAACCATGGCCATGAACAGGAGATATCCCATGGAGATAAAGAACACTGTCCCAGCTGGTTTATAAACCATGGCCATTAACAGGAGATATCCCATGGAGATAAAGAACACTGCCCCAGCTGGTTTATAAACCATGGCCATGAACAGGAGATATCCCATGGAGATAAAGAACACTGCCCCAGCTGGTTTATAAACCATGGCCATGAACAGGAGATATCCCATGAGATAAAGAACACTGCCCCAGCTGGTTTATAAACCATGGCCATGAACAGGAGATATCCCATGGAGATAAAGAACACTGCCCCAGCTGGTTTATAAACCATGGCCATGAACAGGAGATATCCCATGAGATAAAGAACACTGCCCCAGCTGGTTTATAAACCATGGCCATGAACAGGAGATATCCCATGGAGATAAAGAACACTGCCCCAACTGGTTTATAAACCATGGCCATGAACAGGAGATATCCCATGAGATAAAGAACACTGCCCCAGCTGGTTTATAAACCATGGCCATGAACAGGAGATATCCCATGGAGATAAAGAACACTGCCCCA
>NW_024879455.1:0-95179 GCF_009819885.2 Catharus ustulatus
ATAAATTAATATCCCTTCAGCAAACTGTAGAGAAGTACAAACCTCTGCAGTGTGCTTTTAAGTCATTAAATTAATGCATGGATTTGTCAACTCTTTCCTCATAAGCTTTAATCAACTTGTTCCATCTTTTCCATTTGCCTCCACACAAAAACTGCTGAGCACGCTACAAACAGCATTATGCACGAGTCTTCAAACGTTTCACGTACCTGGGGCAGGACTGTGCCCTTCAGTTTCTCAACACAGGCTTCATTTTCCTGACAGGCACCCTCATCCTCAAGTATTTCCTTCTAACTGGTTTGCCTGTCAAACAGAGGAGAAACAATTACTGAGTAATGTTTTACATGTTGTAATTTCCCTGTCCTATTTTATAGCCTACTATTAAATGTGAAAACCAGAATTCATTGATTCTTTAAGAAATTAGAAGTGTAATATTATTTGAAGAAACTCTGTGCCCCTGAATCGCCACCCCCTCCCCTCAGCTTTTCTTCCTCACCCCCAAAGAAGGCACAGAACGACCCACACTGCCCTGGACAGCAGCACGGCACTGGATTCCAACCCATTCCACGTGTACATCCCCCCAGAAAGGGGCTCTGCTGACACAAGAAAGGGGGGGCAGCCCCCAGAAGGGCTGAAACTCCTCCCCAGCCCCATGGACACAGGTGACAAGAGGCAGAAAGGAGGAGTGGTAGCAGAGAGGACACAGGAAGAAACCAAGATCAGGGTGCAGGATGAAGTGGAAAAAAACCCCAAAAACTAAAAACCGAAAAAACCAGAGATGCTGGATGGACAGCACACAGAGAGGGATTGAAAAAGAGCAGGGACAGCCAATGGGACACAAGGATCCCCTGGGAACCAATGACATGGGGAGCTCCACAGAGGCACAGAGACTGAAACAGGAACACGAGCGAGGTACGGGCAGAAACACTGAGTGCCAAACACACAAACCTCTGGGGCTCTGAAGGAGCTGTTCTGCCTTCTGGGGAAGCAGTTGTTGAAGTTCTTGTAGTTGAGGTTCCAAATGCCTCATGGGTTCACAGAGCTGGGAAAGCTGAGGTTTTACCTTGTTACTACTGCTCCGGGGCTGCTGGAACTGTAGAAAACTGTCCTGTGGCTGGGAGAAAAAAGTGTCCCTCCCTCCCAGCCCAGTTGTCACTCCCAGAGCTGTCTGCGCCAGGCTCCTGGAAGGTTTCCTAACTGTTTCACTAGTTCAGGGATGCTTGTGTCCATACTGTCAAGACCGGCATGGCAGGAGCCACTGGGAACAAAGGTGCCGTGGCCATTCGGATGCTGTTTCACACCTCCAGCCTTTGCTTTCTGTGCAGTCCTTTGGCCACAGGGAAAAACTGCCTGGGAAGGGCTCTGAGCTCTCCCTGGAGCCTTCTCTTCCCCATTACTCACCCCTCTCTTGACTCTACCAGTGATCAGCCCTGGGAGATTAACAGAGTCATGGACAGGCTTTGGAGAGTTTTTAACCTGGAAGAAGTGGAGCAATCTCCAGGAAATCCAGCCCTCACTGGGAGGCCACAGAAGAGATTTCTAACCATCACCATCTACCACATGGCAATGGTCAAGAATTTACAGACAACATGCAAAACTGGCTGTGACTTTCATTGCCTCAGATCTTCCCACTTGCACACATTTCCTGCTCCTATGATCTGACAGAGCAGCTTGGTCATATTTTATACTTGCAGATGATTTCTGAATTACTCTGTTAATCTCCCAGTGCTGATCACTGGTAGAGTCAAGAGAGGGGTGAGTAATGGGGAAGAGAAGGCTCCAGGGAGAGCTCAGAGCCCTTCCCAGGCAGTTTTTCCCTGTGGCCAAATGGGGAAGACAAGAACAACCAAGCTTTCCAATTAAACTGCATTACTCATATCCTGCTTTTTGTCCAATGATCCCCCTTTTTCCCACTAAGGCCAGATTCCTTGGTAAGACTTCAAACTGTGATTACTTCCTTACCAAAGCAGCCTCCAAATTGTTCTCACGTGGCTTCTAAGGCTATCCCAGACTGCATCCTGGGACAGGACAGGATGGATATATGAGAAACATATTCCCTCTGCTGCCAGCTGCACACTGGTAGCAGCTGGTACAACACCAACACTTCCAAGGCACCCAACCCAAGTCACCCCCAGTGTGATAATCCGAGGTCTCCAAATCCATGCTGTAGAACACAGCAGGGAACAAGGCATGTGGACAGATCAATCAACTCCAGAGGAATGTTCTGAGCTGCTTTGCCACATGCCTTGAACCCTGTCCCCTTCACCCAGTGCAATGTTCAAACCCAGCCCTGGTCACTCTGCTGGTCACAACACAGCAGCCTGTCTTCCCCAAATCCCAGCTTTCCATGGCTTTGGTGGCCTGAAACCTTCTCTCCATGGATCCTCAGCCCACCTCCCTTGCACTGCTCCAAGGCACTTACCCCTCAGGCAGTGGGCACTGGCTGAGGCATGGCTGGTTGTTCTGCTTTGCCACCTTGCTGCTCTGAAATGGGGGTGGTGGGCAAAATCTCTTCTTTGGGTTCCACAATGCCTGACAAAAACCCCGGAACTGGGACTGTCCACTACTAAACTGTGGTGATGAAAAGCACCTCATCAGCTGGGAGCGAGGAAAAAAAACCCAGCTGAGGACAAAATACCCAGCCCATTGGCTGGGGACTTTTAATTCTCAATTTTAAAATGAGTTAAAACACCTGAAAGGCAAAAATCCTGCTCACAAGGCTGGAAGCAGTCAGCACACACACTCGCACAGGCAGTCACGAGCAGCAGCAGACAGACACAAACTCTCACAGACACACACGGACACTCACGCGCTCCCACTGTCACACACTCCTCAGCTGACATGCTGACTGCAACCCCTGCTTGAAATGCTACAACGAAGAGGATGCTTCAACACATCTTCCAGCTGCTGCTCTTAACATCAAATGGTAGACTCCAGGAAAATTGGTAGCATCGGTGACTGCAGAGATAGGAACTCACCTCAGGGACCCGCAAGACAACAGGAGGTGGTCACCAGGTGCCTCCCTGACAGCTGGAGGTTATCCCCACATGTTGGCTACCCCAAACCCCATAGAACAGAGATGAACAATAAAGTTTTGTAACTGCTCCATGTAACGGTGACCACGTGCCAGGGCAGGGGCAGCTCCAAGTCTAAGTGGCACAATATAGGTACATGCAGGATAGGTACATACAGCATAGATACGTACAATAAAGGTACATGCAATGTAAGCCAAGACAGGCACACACAGGACAGGTACCTACAGTATAAGCCAAGGAGGTACATACAGGATAAGTGAGGACTGGAGATAACTCTCTGGAGGATCAAGTCTCAAGCCCAATACTCTTTGAAAAGATGGAACCTAGGGAACTACTGAGGGCACATAAGGAGGGTCTAACACACTCCCTATAGAAGGCCAAGAGAATGGCACGTGAAAAGAAGGCACTACCAAAGCTGAGATGGAAAATTGATGAGAACATCTTGTGTACTTCTTTCTGTCTCAAAGAGTAAAAAGGTAAAAATGCCGGAATAAGCCCAATGCAGGAAAAAACACGAGTAGAGTCCAGCCAACGTGGCCTGGAATGATGCTGGAACAAAGAACTCCAAGAGGTTGCTCTCGGTGTGAATACAATGCAGACACAGCTGGGAGCAGCAGGACAGACTAGACCTTCACATCCCTTCTAACCACAATGGGTGGAGGATTCTGTGACACAGAGGGAACAACAGTAAGAACTGCCAGCCAAAAAAGAGCACGGGTGTACCAGGCTCCCCAAATGACTGCAACACACCTCCACAGCAGCAAGGCCTGTTACAGCCTGACATACAATTGTACAGCATGTTTGCCACCGACTGGTAACCTTCACTTAGGCTTTTCTTTTCAGCTTCTTAGCTTAGACATAATCATTACTTTTCACACTTCATTTTAGCTATTGGATAATGGAGAATTATTTGCCTTACAAAATCCTGTCACATTTCCCAATAGTATGTGGCACCCAGCTCAAAAAATACACAGGATAACCATTTTCTTTATACTCAGTCTGGGCCTGTTCCCTTCACTTCCACCACACTGCCCAGCCACAGCATTCATTATTCTCCTCAGAGCACTCCCTCACAAAAAATGCAGGAGACAGTTTCCCTTTCTGTCACTTCTGCACAAATCTTATATAAAAGTTATTGAAAACCACACTGTAATTTACCTTCCTGCTGTAATTAAGTCCACACCTCTTTACTTAGATTCTTATGTTTATTCTCCTACAAAAAGCAAGGCATGATATTTTGCTACTGCACGCACCAGAAGGCCAGCATGAAAACATCAAATTGAATCTTAAGTCTCTGAATAGCATCTTTGCCCAAGTATTTACAGAGTATTTTTCAGTTTGAGTGACTTCAACTGCCCAGAATTATGTGAAACAGAGCCTGGTCAAAATCCAAAAGTGAATGAATGCTCTTAATACTTCCGTGCTGACACCTGGCCCTACCATACACACAAGTGCTACTCCTCAAGTGCTGGCTTTTTAATGGAATAAAAGATGTAGCAATGTGACAAAGTTAAAAGAAGGGTGATCTTGGTTCTACAAACAAGCCTTACTAGAGAGGCCCTCAGCTCTGACTCTCAGAGCCCACACTAAGAGCATTTCAGTTAGCCACAAAGATGAAAATTACTGCATTATTACATTATCTAACCTGATTAGCCCGGATTGCACCCAACACTTTGTATCTGACTTGAGCAGAGGGGTGTATTTTGACAAAAAACAAGTGACCAGTAAAGCACATAAAGCTGTAGCAGTGTAGAACTTCAGCAACCTCAGATTACCACCTTCCATAATCCAGGCTTAGTGTAGCTGTTCTGCACAATGAGCACTAACACACATTCCCGAATTTCTGAATAAAACCACAACACAATAAGGTGCATCCAAAAACACCAGGCAGACATGTCATATACTGTTTGCAAGTGGCTCCCCTAAATTAGCAGACAAGCCATTAAAGTTTTACAGCCTTACCCACGTACTGGCATCTTGCAGAGGGCTTTTTCATTTGGCTTTCATGAGAAAATAAGGAAGGAAGGACACCAGAAGTTTTGGAACATGAATTTCCAAGGAAAGAAATGAGAAGATTTTGGGGAGGGAGAGGATGGAAACCAGAAACTTTCCATGGAAATGCACACTACTAAAGAACCAAGCAAGTTTAGGAATAAAATGAAGAGAAACCACTTGTAAAATGGCTTCTAAACTTCAAAATGCTACAACATTGGATAGAACCTTTCGGAACTTTTAACCTGAATTTCAGCAGTTGGCAATAAATAAATTTCTAAGCATATCTAAAACAGCCAATGGAATATGACAAGAATTAGTAGGAATGGACAGGCTTTTCCAGAGTAACTACCACTGTAGTTTAGACACAGTTTGCTGATGTGTCACCATCAGTGGGAGCCATCACAGACCCTAAAAGAAGCAGGACCACTGGTTAGCAGACACTGAACAAAAGAGAAAATGTTAACCACCTCTGCTGCTCTGCACCCTCCTCTCTCAAAACATCAGAAATTAAGTTAAATTAAGGTATTTTTAGCTTGAAGTTTGCTGGTTTTGTTGCAAACAAGGAAAAGAAGCTTTATACTAAAACCCCAGAGCTTTCTCCTTCCTTCAGCTGTAACAGAAAGATAATAACACCCCCTTCCTATCTTGGCCTGTTTCCATCCTGCCTGCCTGCCTCCTACAGCAACTATCAATTATTCTTTCAGATTATCTGAGGTTCTGGGGAAGAAAAAAAACCCAGCACTGGGTAGACTATGGCACAAGCATGGATAAATGAGTATGATGCCATTAACAAGACAGGCAGCATCAAGAAATTTATTTCTTAAAAATTCCTTCATACAGAATGTGACACTGGATAATAAAGAACAGTTAACAGCACAGTAACTACCACAGGGCAGAGATAAGGAAGGCTGTGGGATATTCTGAGAATATTATAGAACCTGGAAAGTACTTGTGTGCAATTGCACTTAGGGATGTGAAAAGGCAGAGCAACTGAACAGACATAAATTGGTTTTTTTAAATGACTGATGCAAAGTAAGAGAGAGCCTCTCTGTCCACTGAGTCCCAAAGAAAAACAAGGGAGACTAAGCTCAGGAAATGTATTCAGCTGGAGATGGGGGGGGAAAAAGCTCATCAGACTTCGTAAAAAAAATAAAATCACCTATTTAAGAACTACTTTTCTTCTAGTTATGATTTGTAACAAACACTGGTTTGAAACTAATGCAGAGATTCATCTGAAAAGCCTGTTACTGTCTAACTTAAGGTCTCTTAAGGACAAGGTGTGTTAAGACAGACAACTGTTCAGTGCAATCAGTGGTACCAGAGTCCAGGGGAACACAAGCAAAGAACTTCACAAACTTTATTCAGCTGTTTTATGCCATCAATCACAAATGGGTATTAACAAAGCCCACAAAGAACACCAACAATATACACAGCAACAGAACTGTGTCACAAAATTCCATCTCACATAGCTCTTCCAAAGAATGCAACAAAAACCAAAAAGAGCCCTAAAAGCTCGGAATAGTTTGAGGAGGAACATTACTGAACAGAAACTGACTTGTGTGCAATCCAGCCAAGAACTAGTACAACAAACCCAGAGGTTTGTCAGGCTCTTTTCTAAAAGAAAAGCTAACAGAAATAATGAAGCACTAAGCACTGGGTCCCCATTATCCATCCTCCAAAAAAGTATCTTATATAAACACACTTACATGAATCTACTCTTAATTGCTGTGATTCAGATGTACTTCATTCTTCTCTCAGCGATGCAACCAGAAGAGATTTGCCAAGCAGACATTTTTACATTTTATTGCAGTAGATTAACACTAGTTAAGTGCTGCATTGCTTAAGTTTTGTTGTTCAGTAATAGCTAAGATCAAATTAAAACCAAGAGCTCTTCTTTTTGACAGCCGTAAGACGGTTTGCACCCACAAAAAGGATTTTCTCAACAGCTTTAACGGAACATCCAATCTTTTGCTGCTTTCTTGGAATTATAAGTAGTTTCTGATGGCACAGGCTTACACTAAAAAGCAACTTTTGTTCTAACACTGTGGCATTATACTGTTTCCCACCACGCTTGGAAAAACTTAATTTTTAGATTCCAAGGGAAAGGTTACACGACTGGAAACAAATATCTAGCTTGCAGGATTTCAGACTTTTCAGCAATTCCCTGCACACTCAACATTTGGAGTGTAATCTCTGCTCCATGTGGAGGGAGCAATGTGCAAGGTTTCCCTGGATGTGCTCTGAAAGTCTGCCATCACCCCAGAACAACAGTACCAGAGGAGAGTGAACAACGGTTCCTCTTCTTGTCGGGAGTCATTGACTGGTCCCAATTCTTCAGTAAAAATGTTTTTCCCTTTTGCCTACTCAAGTTATCTTGAATGGTCCTTAATCCCATCACAGAACTTCCTCAGCAGTCTCTGAAGTCTTTGCCTATTTCAGACTCCTCAGGCCAGTTCCTGTAAGGAGCTGAATTTGTGGGGCACCTGTGGATACCTGATAAAATACTGTTCAGTTCACAGGACTAACAGTGGCAGACTCCCCAGATTCTAGGGCAGATTGATTTGCCTGTGTCCACACTTGCCAATATCAATTCAGAAGTGCAAACTGCATGGGGGACTTACACAAACCCTTACCTGAGGCAGACATGGAGGTCACTGCACTCACTTTGCTGCTCTTCAGCTGATAAAGTCAAACAGAACTTCTGGCAGGGAAACAACCAACTGGACATCAGACAAAACCCCCTCAGTGTCTAATGACTACTTCCCCATTCTTTAGAATGCATTTACCTTAAGTTAAAAGAATTCAATTCAAAGTGTTGATGCAATTACAAGGGACAAAAGGCACTTTAGACAAGCTGTATTTTAAGAAGGTATATAAAAGGGCAGAGAGCACAGGGTTCGTTTTACACAACAAAAGGCTTTGTGTCATTTGTGGACTGTACTGGATGACAGATTTACTCATACATGAGGAGGAATGAGAAAAGAGATGGACAAGGAAATGCTTTTATGAAAACATGGCACCTCCATTTGGGCAAAAGGGCAACTACTATTAAAGAATTTAGGCACTGGGATATTATAGATATGACAGAGCAAAACCCAAGACAGCACAGGGGAGGCTGAAGAGAAAGCCCAGCTGATGAAACAATCTTACTTTGGGCAAGGACATCAAGAGAAGGACACAGAAGCAGCACAGGGGTCTGTCATGCAAGCTCTTCAGGAAGACGACAGAGGGGGAAAAATCACTGAGAATTTTGTATATATAAACACTTCAGATCTTAACTTCATGGTCCTTGAAAAAGTTGAGGCAATTCTGTGACTAAAATATCCAAATCTTTTCTTACTGGTTTTCTAACCCGATAAAATTGAAATACTTAATAATTGCAATTAGCCCGTCACTGCAATTACACACCACGATCAGGCACAGAAAACACACACACAAAGGAAGAAAATACTGACATTTCAGATCTTCCACCTACACCCACTAGGTTTGCTAAGGCAATTTTGAATAAAAGAGTATTAAAATTACACAGAGGACTCAACACTAGGAAACGAGCCTCAAACTTTTCAGTCTAACTGTATGAGGGAGAAGACACAAGAATCAGTTTAAAAAAACAGAGAGCTGAGGAAAAAACCTCGGATTTACCAAAATGAATGCAATTACAAGCATAACAAAACCGCTTTCCTAGAAATTCATGCATCAAATGCAACAGCATATTTTAATTTATGAGTCTGTAGACTTCATATCATCATGATAAATGGATGACAGTAATTTTTTAACTTAATGTCAGCAGGGTGTAAAGATTAACACTGGCATTCTTCCTTGCATAAATTACCTATCCAAAACCAATAGGCTGAGACTGATTCTCTGTTCTTACAAGGTGTAACAAATCTATAAACAGCAATATCACCATTTATAATGTTTCATAATTACAATGACTTATTTTTACACAAGTCATTAACTCTCGCATTCCTTAATAAGGAACAGACTTCACTTCAGCTATTTGCAATCAGACTTCTTCACTTGTAGAGACCTGATTTCATGGTTTTTTTGTTCTGCAGTGCTGTTTTCCCTTGAATACAGTACCATATTTAAGTAGCAAGAACAAAACACAACTGAAACAAAAAAAATAATATTTAATCTGAAAAGCAAAGACCAGTAAAGACAGGAAAAAAACAGCATTTTGTTTATTAGATGATAGTTATAAGAATGAAAAAAAAAATCTCAAAACAAACAAAAAAGCCCAAAAAACAATCAAAAAAGCCACCTTCCAAAGGCTCACAATTCTCGTTCCCTGAGTGCCAGCGGGACAGGAAGGACTGTCAGAAATAACTGACCTCTCAGTGAGTCAGAGAAGAAATGGAAAATGAACTTTAAAGTAGGCAACTCTCTTGCATGATGCAGAGTTCTGAGTCACCAGGACCACTAGGGAAGGTGTGTCTACTCCATTTCCTAAGATGTGCCTGAAACTCTGCATGTAATTCTGACATTCCAGGATTCATCACTTCCCTCACCATCTGCAAACTCAAACTCCAACTCACATGTGAGGAGCTGACGTGCCAGCACAGCACAGAATCTGTTTCAAAAGAAATCTGTTATTTAAAAAGGCATGAGATGTGCAATACTAATTTCCATATAAAAAACAGGGCCATTAAATAAATAGTGGTACTGGAATTCCTTCCCTTTCAAACACGATGCAAAACTCTCAATGCACATTATCTTGCCTAGCTACCAAATAATTTCCAAAAAAGGGCAGACACCATCTTCTATTACACTTTTAACCTTTTTATTTAGACAGAGCAGTATGTCAATGCTTTCATCCCTCAGAACACAGCAATAGTGCTAATACCCTGTGGAGTAAACCAAGAGTGGTTTGCACTGCTCCTTACAATTACTCCTAGTGATTACTTCTTTGTACATGAACTAGTAAATAAAACCTTCCCAAAGCAAAAAGGTGACATTGCCATAGAGAAACATCTCCTCAACAGAGCACTTAAGAACGAGACACCTAAAGTTTAAACAAATTAAATTAACATGTGCCAAACAGTTCTACCAAAGCTTACAGAAGATGTTCTGAACATAGCTGAAAGCAAATATCACAATATTTACCTTTCTCAGACCTCCTGGCATGTAGGTCTACACAACAGTGCTACCTGAATTAGTTCCTGCTTTTACTTACTGTGAAATATTGTCCATCATCCAACTGTGTTCAACCAAAGAATGTAAATACACTAAAAAGCCAGGAGTCTTCTCTGAAATGAGCAGCTGCCCAATGACAGATTCTTCTTTTACACAACTATTATTGGAAGGTTTAGTTTTATTCTTCAAGTCCAAGAAATTCTGGGGAAAAAACCTGAAATGTGCCATTTCAATGAATTATAGCCGTATAGATAAAAACACTCATTTAGTGCAATGAATTTGACAATAGATTTTTAACCTACTATGAAATCTCCTGAATATTAAAGAGATGGATGTATTTTATTCATTAGCAATTGACTTATTTCATCACTTTATTAACAGGAATGTCCAGGAACTTTCAGAAACCCACACCCTGCTCTAAGGAACAAACACCACTCAGCTACTGGGACTGCACTCCAGCTGTCAGTCCCCACAGAGCTGACACCAAACAAGTTTTAGAGCCATGAACACCCAAACTCTGCCCCCTTTCAGGCAAAGTCTGCCCTCATGTTTAATGAGCAAAGCTTAACTTGGGAATAGCAACTTACTTGTGACTCCACTTACCAGGTTTTAGATTACTGACCCCTGCAGAAGTACTCATGTTTCCTAGTGCTGCATGAACCAGGTAGTCCTAACTAATGGAACTAAGCCCAAAGGACAGGCCCAAAGAAATGGGCAAGCACAGGGCCCACTGACCATACGGACACACAGAAATTACACCACATTTAAGGCACAACACAAACTTTTCCTTCCCCCATGTTATGGCACTTTAAGATAAATCAAAAAAGTAGAACTATACAAATTTATGTGTGCTTCACAACACAAAGACTTCTAACCATGCATATCAAGACGTATTTTAGCAGGAGTAACACAGAAAGCAGGCACTGTGCAACTGAAATGCTTCTGTTGAACACTTTTCCTCAGTGAGGGCAGACCCTTACTTCAGAACTGAGAACTTCTTTAAACTGCATAAAGTGTTTTCCCTCTTCTGTCAGACAGTGTTTTCTGCCTTTTTAGATGCTGAAGACACTCACTCCTCCAGTAAATGCAGTTTACTACCTAGGCCTCTTCACTGAAGAGATCTGTAAAAGAGATCTGACAAATATCTGTGACACTGAAAATTCCAGAAATTCTACTGTTCATTCCAAGTAACTGGAACACAGGGCATCACAACAACCTCTTGTTTAAGGTGTATGTACTTCCTTTTCCTGGAGACTTCTCACAGCTGCACAGAGGATTTGAAAATGCAGAGGGAAAAGTAGCTGTGGAGATGGATTAATGTACCCCTGTCACACCCACCTGGGACTTCTGCCCAGCTCTACACCATGCACAGCAGGAACATCCACTGGGGTGGGGACATGTGAAATAGCAGTGATGGTTTCACAAATCATTATACAACCTCATCTTTCACTGGATTCCTACTGAAAAGTGATGAAAAATTTTCAAAGCATATAAGAGAACAACGGGGTTCTGAAAAGTATCATACCTGATACCACAAGGAAATCATCAATACTTGTTATGTCATCCACAGCTTCAGTAAGAATGTGGATGTGATTCTCCCCCATACTCCTATACATCTCCATGTTGCTTTTCACAACTTGACTTTTTGGTCTGGCAGCAAGAGCTAAAGCAGCATTAACAACCTGTACCAGAAAACAGACAAAACCAACTAATTATTTCTTCAGAAATGAGACCTTATGTTTTACCTAACACAGCAAAGCAGCATTCCTGTTCTCCAAACAAAAGTTTTGCTCAGTTTTTGGTTCTGTTCTCAAGCAGAAGTATCAGTTAGATGCTGCTTAAGCCAACTTCCATCTCAGCTTTACAAATTAACAAGTGGATGGAAGAGGACAGCAGAATCCCAACATTTTGCTGTTAGTTGGAAAAATCACACTCTTCCAGTTCGCAAGATATAAAACAGAAGGAGGTTTTTACTCACACACACTTACCAGAACAGCCAACATCAGTTCTGAGTTGAAGCTCTTTAGCATCCAGAACTTGCTATGGAGCACCTCCACAGAAAGTATCAGCCTCTGCCATGTCAGAGTGGGAGGCTTTGCCAGAACAGGTCTGTCAGGATCAGCGGCACGGGACATAACTCGTACTACACCTAGATAAAAGCAGCAGGCTGGCTGTGCTAAATCACTTCAGACTAAAATCAGAAACTATATCCACATGAAGAGGGCAGATTTCATCTCTTTCAGAAAAGACTAACTGAATATGCAAACAGTGGGTCCCAAAGTGATTACAGTAAATTCATGAATACAAGCCGCACGGAATATAAGCCGCACTGCTGGTGTGTTGGCAACATTGTTGCCTTTGTTAATAGATAAGCCGCACCCGGAATATTAGCCGCACTTTAGTTCGCAGTGAACTTTCACAAAGTCGTCATTTAGTAACACAATCGCGGGATCGCTGGGGCTTACTGGCTTACTGCCGACCTCGGAAACATTGTTTCCAAGTGAAAAAAGACACACCCTTTATTTACAAGCCGAAAAAGACAGGAACAATAGTGTGGTCATTTTGCGAGCATTCCCAATGGATCCGCGTTGCCTTTAAACAGCCGCTGAGCCGCGCAGGCAGGCAGCTGAGCTCCGAGCGGAGCCACATCTCCGTGCTGGCACAGGAGCGGCCGCTCTGGCCCTCGCAGCCCGCGGGGGGAGCGGCCCCGTTTTAGCCCCCGCGGCCCGCGGGGGGAGCGCCGCTCTGGCCCTCGCAGCCCCGCAGGGGCAGCGGCCCCGTTGTAGCCATTGTGACTGCGGGGGGAGCGGCCGTTGTAGCCCTCTCCCTGCGGGCTGAGCAGCTCCCCCAGCCCTCTCCCTGCGAGCCGATTGCCCGCTTCATCCCTCTCCCTGCGGGGAGAGAGGCTCCCCCAGCCCTCTCCCTGCGAGCCCAGCCAGCCCCGTAGCCGCACAAGACTGAAAACACTTTAAAAAGTACAGAGAAGTATCACACACTTTTATCGAACTGCCGAGGTAACTCACCCCGATAACAACCCCCGCCCCTCAGTAACGCCGCCATCCACAGGCAGACAATAAGCTGTTCTCTGATTGGTTCATCGTCGGAACAACGGGAAACCATGGATTTCAGACTGTTTTGGCTCGGGACTGGACCAGCATGATACTAGGTAAGGGCAGACATCACATTTTTGTCCATAGATTAGCCGCACCGGAATACTGGCCGCATTTTCGGGTTTCCACCAAAATTTTAGTCTTCTTGCTGCGGCTTGTATTCGTGAAATTACTGTACTTCTATAGGTACTTCTTCAGCCAATTAGCTACAGAGGTTTTTTCCTAACATGGAAGCTTACTGATATTACATACATGAACACTTTTAAATTAAACTAACACACATGCTGGGAAGAAGCAGAACACTTGCACTTCCCTTTTTTCTCTTCTGAACACTGCTTATTTATCAAAAGGGAGAATGATTTTAAGACAACCAAACAACAAGCAAAACATGGGGAGAAGAAAAACAATACACCCTTGTTGCTGAGCATGGGAGAGAATTAAAAAGCACAGGAAGTGCAGGAGAAAAAGAAGGAAAAACCATCACAAAGGGAATATATTACAAGTAATCCTTTGCTTTCTGAAAAAGGAAGAAACCATTCAAATTGCACAGTGGCCCTGGAAAGAGTCATAAAAAGACTTTGCAAGATACTTCAATAGACCAGAATATGCTGGTGCAGTAACAACAAGCATTCTGCCTTCCCCATTTTGCTCAGCTGGGTTCCTGACTTGGTAACACACATGTGTTACAGCCCAGGAAAAGAGCAGAAGCTCTGATACTGCCTTGAGCAAAAGGCAGCAAGGCTGGCATCAAACAGGCACCACCTACATACTGGGGGACACTTTTATCAAAGTAGACTGCAAGTTGTAATTAATAATTCCTCCAATTCTACCTCTAAACATTCGAAAATGTTGGAAAGCACGTTTCAAGAAGTCAGCACGTGCATTTCTGTCCAAATCATACATTTTGTTAGGATGCACAGCACACCCAAAATCTCAATTAAGTGCCTGTCCCTGTACGATTGCATAGAAGGTATCGCCTCCAGTTTCTCTATTTCACTAGCAGTACCCAAGATACAGAACTTCCCACATGCACTGCAATACATAAAAGCCCATTTCTGTTTGGCTCTACAGTAGCTTCTGCAACACTTTTAAAAGTAAGAAATATGCAGGAGTTGAGGCTTTAACTGTTTTCATTCCTATCACGCTTGATCCCATTTTACAGCAGTAATTTTCTAAGTCAGGGGCTCAAAATTTCACCTCAATAATTCTTAGATCACATTGGTCCTGTTTGGATCTACCACACTAACTAGTTTAGGTTTTAAAATGTGTCCATCAAGACTGAAATACTGAACAAGTAACTTTTCTATTTAAGCCCCTAATTAGATACTAACTGAAAGTCAAACTCTATTCTGGTTGAATACAATAAAGTCTTCACTTTACTGCATTTTCTTCTTTATTTTGGCAGATTTACCAGGTTGGCTCTGCCAAAAGTAACAATGAGACCGTGCAAAAAGCTGTTTCAGTATCAGAACCAGCACCTTCTATATCGCCAAAGATAAAAAGAACCAACTTTTGTCTCGTCACATGTAATAAAGAGGTGAACTGCTTGGGAAGATTGCCAAAACTGTTAGAGAATGTGTAGCCAGCCTTATCAGATGGGTGCATTCAGAAAGCCTGATGACTCCAGCTATGCCTGGAAATGAAGTCCCAAATCCTGCAGTAACTACAGCCCAGGCAGGTGGGCACCCTGCTCTGACAGCACAGGTGCACTGGCACATTGGATGGGCTGAGGCTGCACAAGGGCTGCAAACCATCACCTCTAACCACCTCAGCAACACAAACCAGAGCATTTACCTAAGGAGTCCCGCAGGAAACTTACAGCCACAAGTGAAATCAGGTCCATCCCACACAAACGCAGCTAATCCTGAATTCAGCATAAAGGTGACACTGCTCCTTATGGCTCCCCTGCTAAATCATCCCCTCAATATTCTACTAAGAAAAGAATTCCACTTTGGATAAGCACGGTTTCCACAAGTGTGGAAACAACTAATAGAAAAACATACCACAGAACAATTCAGACTGTTAGCAATGAAACCAAAATCCTGTCATAGCTTAATTGCAGAGCACACTACAGACCCCATGTCTTTGTCCTGCCTGGGAACCACATCAAGGTATGAGACTTAGGAGCCAAGCAAGGCTGCTGAAGTTTGGCTAAGCACAGATCTGCTGTGAGCTTTGTTCTATGTGGAACTGTCCCAAAGCCATGATCCACATGCATGGTTCAGACCATGCACTCTCAATCTAGCCTAACAAACTAGAAGACATACATTATCACATAAGTAAAATGGAGACTTTAAACCCTCTTCTCCTGTAAAAAGAATGGGAAAAAAAATCAAAACTAAAATTTCACACTGGGACATACTCAGACTCACCAACAAGAGACCAAGTGGAAAACACCACTTTCCTTAGGCTTAATGAAGTTTATTAGCTTTTCTACTTCACTCCAACTATCATTCATGGTGTAGATTTATCATCTGAACTGGTCTCAATAAACAATGAGAACAAAACTCCTCAGAAGTCCCTGTTTCACCACTGTTTCCTGATCTCAAATAAGGCTAACATTCGTTACTGGCTAATTAAATAGAGCCTTATTCTATCTTATTACAGCCTTATTAGGCCGTTCAAATTCCAGTATTACTTTTTCCCCAGTTGTATTTCTGCACACAAATATCACAGTTCAGGTTACCACAAAGTTGCTACTACTCCTGCTCACTGCTGGGGCATTTCACCAGGAGCTAAACTACCAGTTTTCAAATCAATCCTTGGACTTATGAGCAGAACCTAGGAGAGGAGAGCATCTGCTACTAGTAAATGCACAGCAGTAATATCATATGTCCTCATCAAGTACAGCACACATCATACTCTGCATTCCATCAAATGAAAGGCAGTCTCTGAAATTTACAGTGATTACACAAGTTGAGAGAAGCTTGAGGACACAGCAAAATGACGACAGTAATAAAATTATCCTGCTCTCTACTAACTTCTGAACAGCTGGCTGCTCCATCAAAACACAGGTACATTCAAATGAAATGCAAGGTGTGCACAGGACACGCAGCTTTCAGCGACGTACTCCTGTGCACAGTGGCTACAACAGGGCACGTGGGGGCAGAAAAACAAAACACCAAGACCACAACAGGCCCACAAGCCCAGACCTGGACACTGCTCATGCAGTCAGCTTAGGACTGGCACAGTTACTCCTTTATTGCACAAGTGACAACTTGGAGACAGCAGACATCCATCCTGCCACACCAGGCAGGGAAGCCATGGTCAGGTGCCTCTAGGGAAGGATGAATCATCCAGCCCAAGGTCACGCAAAAGGAGAGAACCCAAGAGGAAAAAGTGCCTATGCAAGGTTGGATTAACATTACAAGAGAATACTTTTACAGTCTCTCAATTAAAAAAAACAAGGAAAGAAATAATGGCAAATGGTTGTTATGGCAGTGACTACAGAAGAAGAAAACCAGACATTTCTTAGAAATTAAATATAAGGATATTCTGAATACCCAAAACTGTTAGTTCCTCTAACCAAAACAAGAAACAAGCTCACGTTTTGCTTGGTGATTATCTTTCTTTTCAAATGAACAGGAGCTGGCCCCCCAGCTTTACATTCACTTGCACACCTGGCAGATTAATTGCCAACTCAACTAGGTAGGCAAACGCATCAACTTGACACAGTAACAGCACAGGCAAGTTCAGTCAAATATTCCACAAATATGCTTGATAAATTTACTTTCAAGAACTGAAGGACCAGTTCTGCCCCAGTGTAAGGTACTACAGCAAAGTCAGAGGAGCTCACCCCAGGGTAACACCATTTACAACTTGACCAGGGTTTTGGTACACTAAAAGGTGAAACTTCGTAGCTCCATATTTTATTGCTAAGGGAAGGATAACAGGATGGTCATATTCAAGGTTAACAGTACATCAACATGTAATTTGAGCCTGACATTTCTAGAGATCAGAATTCATTACTTTGTTTAAGATCAAAACTACTCTGTGCACCTTACACTGATCCCAATTCATTTATGTAATGTGGCCAGTTTCTAAGCACACTCAACAAGATCAATCAAGCTATGTACATGGATAACACACAGAAAGCAGGTTTCTGAGAGCTTTCAGAAAGTGGATATTTTCTAAGTACCTCATGTTCACCACAAAGAAATTGCATTGCTTGGGACAGCAAGGAAGAAAACTCATATCCAGGTGGTTTTGATGGAAGAGAACCTGAGGTTTTCCTTCCTTCTGTCAAAAATGATGCCCTGACTGTCTAAAATCCGGTCCTGCAGCTGGGGTGCAGTAACAGACTCCTCATGGCACAGGGCAGTGGTTGGCTGGGGCACAGCTCTGCTGGGAAAGGAGCTGGCACCCTGCTCCGTGGCAGCAGCATTCCCAATGAAAGCTGACAGCACAGCAAGCTCCAAGGGCATGGACACAGCATGAGGAAGAGGTGACACTTGCTGCATCACACCCAGAAAACCGTGTCCACGTGTCCCCTTTGGGGCTCTCTGATACAACAGAGGCAACAATAAATAAGGCATTCAGCAGAAGGCACCACCAAGAAGGCTATGGGCTGGAGCTCTTACCCCGCAAGGAGGGAGAGAGAACTGAGCTTTTTCAGCCCAGGGAAAAGGAAAAGGGGGCTTTTCCAAGGGCCCCAAGAGCAGCCCTTGGACAGGCAGGACACGACAAAAACAGCACAGACAGGCTCTTCACGGCCATGCCTGGTGGAAGGGTATTCTGAGAGCCACCAGGCACAGGCAGGTGCTGATGAGAGACAGCACGTAGGCACACAGGAGCAATCTCACACCAAGGTCAGTCAAGCTGTGCAACAAGCTGCCAAAACAGTTTGTGCAGGCTCTGCCCTTAGACTTTCAACCCCTGACTAGTCAAAATTTAGAGAAGAGTCAGAGCTCAGAAACTAAGCTTTGAAACAAACAGCTGGGAGCAAAAGGCTGCAGACATCCTAAGGTCCCCTCCTACCTGAAGTGCTGCTGTTCTGAAACGCAGAAATTACACAGTAATTCTATGATAAATACTGTCATCAATTCCTTCTGGAGTAAGAGTGACACTTCACAGGGTAATACAGGAAAGATAATAAAAATGTAAACAAAGCAATACCACCATGATATGATTTCCTAGGTCACTACTAGGACACAATGGTTCTATTAAAGAAACCACAGAAACATGCTGGCACTCTGCACAAAATCGTGGGGAACTTATTTCTATCAAGCTGCGCCTTGTACTTCTCTTAACACAGTGGGGGACCTTAAATATACAGATACACCCAAGCTCTGCAAAAAGAGTAACTATTTACTACTAAGTCAAAGAAACAAACCTGGAACAGAAAAAACCCCACTCTAATGGTAGAAAAGTGCAAGCATATGGGACACTGCTGCTTTGGCACCTGGCCTGTAAAGTGACTGCAGTGACATAGATATGAAAAACTCGTAACAATTTAAAAGCTTTGAAAGCTGACTACCTTGTATGCAAAATATTTAATCATAAAATGCATTTCAGTTAATATAAATAAATAAAATTGAGGTCATGTTGATAACAACTCTAGACAATACAGACACATTCTACCCAGGGATAAGTGTATTCAAGTAGCAAATAAATTACTGGCAATATTTGTTTATAAAACTGACATAAATTGTTTTGTAAATTCAAAAGGTAAACTCTAAACCCCAATGAAAACAGCTGAAAGGAGATGCAGAGTAAAGGGAGATTGTTTAATCATTGGATCAAAAGTGACATATCAAGACAAAGCAAGACATTGATCCATTTCTGAGCATAGGACAATTTCCATCCACAGCCCACTCCTCTCCTCACAACATCCCTGAAAATGCCACTTCTGCAGTATTATCTAGGCCTGACACTTATGGGCAGATAAGTGTACAGAGGGTACATGACCATAAAGTTTCACGTTATGCTCAAAAAATTAAGACACTGCTTCAGAGACTGACTCCAAAATCCAACAAGAAACAATGACACAATAAGAAGTCAGCAATCCCTAAAATGCTAAATGCGGTTGTGAAAACAATTAAGACAAATTATGATCCAAGATAAAATTCCAAAGCCCTATTTGCAATCTCTACTTTGGCAGAACCAGTATTTCGAGAATTTACTAAGATTCTTTCTCCTTTCCCACAATTTAAAAAGCAGGAAGGAGGGATCTCACTCAAGGAACATGGCTTCAGAGTGAACATACTTGACTAGGTTTGGTAATAAATTGGAGAATAAACATTTCTGTTTCTGCCTTCTTGAATACAGCGCCTGTAAGCAACCCAGGGAATTTTTTGGATAGGATATTCAAAGGTCTGGGGGTGGGTTGCACCAATTCCCTAATTTATTTCAAGAGCTGAAAGTGCATTTTTTGATTCAACCAAAAAAACACTGCTCCTCCAACTGTATTTTTTGTATTAGCTGTACACCCATTATCCAGGATCTCACCTGGGATCCAGCAAATCCTAACACTGGGCAATTACTTTAAATAATTTGAGCTACAGTTTGAATCTTCTAACTAAACAATTACTTTCTTGTAGCCACAGTTTGCATACATGGGGAACATATTTCTACTCAGAAAGTGACAGAACACTCCACCCAAGTTTATCAAGCCTTGAGCAATGCATTCTCCAAATTTTGATTTCAAGATAAGCATATTCTTAAAATGGAAAGTAAATCTTTAGGCCAATTTATAATGTAATGCATATAAAACAGAAAGTCCTTATGGACTATGCATTCATGTAGCAAACTTTAGAGAGATGCAATAAAACTGCAGTGGAACTGGAACAACTACAGTCTAACTCCACTACAGTTACAGTCCTTGAATATTTGGTAAGGTGAACACACTTATGGATTACATTTATAAACTGGGGGGAAGGACATCACAAAGTTCAACATGCATGACACTGTTGCATCATTAAGTATATTCTACAAAATCCCTACCGAAACAGCAACAAGAAAAAAAAAAACATGCCCTACTAAATTAGCATTAATTAGCTCATCATTCCCTCTGGGACTGCTAACAAAACCTGTATTTCAGAGTAAAGAAGATCTGGAATGAAATCAAAGAGGACATTTCAAATTTAAGTCAAAATGTGAAAGCTCTTTTCATACTAAAAGGCTTCAGGAAATTCATACCCACTCCTCTTCCATGTCACATTGTTTATCTCGCTGTTGTATTCCAGGAGGAACCAAAAGGCAGCAATCAGAGCTCAGAAGGATGATGTGACTACAGTGATGAGCAAGCCATGCTGCCAAACCTACTCTGCTCTTGACCTGCCTAATTTGCCAACTTGCTGATTAACACTGCTACAGCATCTGTCACCTTCAAATACACTTTGGGCCCTGAAATGCTAAAAATGCAAGTAAATTCATATCCTTCCCACTGAAGCACTCATATTTATTTCACTGAGTGATGTTCAGAGGTTCCAGCTCCAACCACATGCATCATCTTTTGGCTCCCCTGTAAGAACCTGGGGTTCTTGCAGGGCAGTGAAAGCCAGCTGTCCTGACTGGGCCAAGGTGTGCAGTCCCCAGCCTGAAGGAAGGAAACGATTTCCAGCACCTAAAGGAAATCAGCAGCTACAGGATAGCAGGAGTAAGAGAAGAAAATAATTCTCTCATAACTTTACCAAGGGTCACAATTCCCACGGCTAAGAAAGGCAACTGAAGTACACCCTTTTCAAAAGAAAACTAATGCAACATATCCACTGAGCAAGGCTTATGGGCAAGGCTGGAGGTCATTCATTTCCTTTCTGTTTACTGACTCAAACTTTCATATTACTTACTTTTTGTTAATCTCTGTCACCAAAGACTCTCTATTTTTGCAAAGGTTTAGCAGACGGCATATTCTTCTCAAGCAGAAGAAGCTTGTTTACTACACTATCAAAGAAGTTCAAAGCTTCTCAGGCAATAAGATGAAAAAATAGATTTTGCTTCTTATTAGTGTTCTCTACATGATGCACATTTTTCATTAGGTCACATTTATTACCACCGATAAATGTCTGTGCCTTAAAAACAAAAACCCAACAAGCAATTATGAAGTACCTTTCAACTCCAGCACCTGTGCCAAGAGTGCATCGTCACCAGCAAAGAGAAAGGAGAGCAAACTCATACAGGCCATGGGGACACGCGCTCTTCCCTGGAAACAGAAGGGTAAAGACAAAATAAAAACCTGTTGCTAGAACGCACCTTGTACCCAATTGCGGAATCGATGTTGCAGCTGCTGCTGATCCCTAGAAGTGCCATAAATGGGTAAGTGAAACAACTTCTATCAAAAGATTGCATGCACAGACACACATTTTCCATGCAATACATACAGTGCATTCAGCTAAAAAAACTTCTTGTATGAAGCAGATCACTTTTTCGTAAAAAGGAAAATGTACTAGTTCACGTGCTTTTCACTTCTCAATGCATGAGACCAGGCCACAGATTTAAAGAAAAAGGAAACGCTAACAGCAGCTTCATGCCAAACCCTGCATCGCTGATCTTCCTCACTTGTGCATTGCTTAGCCAGTTCTCAAAGCGACCCGAAAAAGAGGCGAATGTAAGACTACCAACACAGGCACACGTGCTGGAGCAGCGAAAGCCTGATGGAACAGCAGCACAGAATAGGGGGCGGCAGAGCACGGACTCACCCTGGGGCCGAGCCCCGGAAGGCCTCTTCCATGCCTGCAGACATTCCAAGGTCTCTCCATGGGCACGGTGCTGCCTGGAAGGGGACCAGGGAGCACCGGCTCCCAGCACGGGAATCCCGGCCCGGTCCGGCACCTTTAGCACAGCAGCTCCTGCGCAGCCAAGGGGGCCGCTCTGAAGCACCTGCCGCAGCAGGGCCCCGGCAGAGAGAGGCATCCACGTCGCTGCCTGCCGGCGCCCGCCAGAATCCTGCTCGCCTGAGGTGCCGCTGAGCCCACACCTTGTGTCCGCACGCTGGGAAACGCCGCGGGAAGTTTCCCGGGGGGGGATCGGTGTCCAGGTTACACTCAGGCAGTCCACTAGACACGCCTTGGGGGTCCTTGCTTTTTCCCGCCCATTTTGCCACCGTCTTTAGAAGGTCGAGGGCGTGGTGACCGTGCCGCCATCTTGGGAGTGGCGTGGCGTCATTTCTGCCCCCCCGCCGCCCTCTTGAGAAGGTCAAGGAGAGTGGTGACCGAGCTCCCATCTTGAGAGTGGCATAACATCGTTTCCGTCCTTCCCGGCGCCATCTTTGGTACTGGCAGAGGCCACTTCCGGCCTCCTCGCCAGCTTTGTTGTGGTCCCTTGATGGCCTCTCCCGATGTCGTTTCTCTAAGTGACCCTCCTGAATCTGGACCCGACGCCGATCCCGCGCTCTCGGCGCAATTTTCTGCCGTCTTTCCCAGCACGCGGGCGCGAGCGGCGGGGTCAGCAGCGCCGGAAACGGCTCTGGCCGCCACTCGAGCGGCGGCATTCCGCGCCGCCGCCGCCTCTCTCGGCCAGGGTCCTGCTGGGGCTGCCAGATGGAGTGTGTCACCGTCCCTCATGGCAGGGTGCCGGTGCCCGCTGGCTCCCGCCGTCCTGACAAGGGAACGCGCGCCGTTCCGCGCTGCGTCCACCGAGCGCCTGCCTGTGCTGCCGGGGCGCCGGCTGGGGGGATGGCTGCAGTACCGCACCGTGTCCACACGGCGGCAGCACTGACACCGAGCTCAGCCCGGGCTGTGGGGCTCTGGGGGCGCACAAACGAGAGTACTCAGTCCTTCAAAAAAACCTCCAACAGGAATGCCCAAAAAAACCCCGACCAAAACTAAAAAAAAAAAAAACCCTGCCCCGAAAGAAATAAAACCAAACCAAAAAAACCCCTTTAAATATTAAAACAAACCTTTATAAATTTTTTCATATTTAATTTCTACTCAAAATGTAGACATAATTATATTTATTTAATTTCAATTATACCATACACACAATATTATTTTGCTATTTATTATATACCGAATCTTTATACTACAAATATTCATTTCTATTTTCTGTCAATTTATATCTTTCTATAGTTGTATGTTTATAATTCTATTTCATACAAGGAGCTTCCTCTAACCAAATCGGAAAAAAACCCCCAAACCTTTATTTTCAGCTATTAGTAAATACATTTTTCAATTTATATTTTTCATATTTATGTATGCATATTTATGTATGTCATTTATATATAGGTATATATAGGTATCCTATAATATATAGGATATTATAGGTATATAATACATATTATTATATTATGTATGTATATTATATATACATATATTATGTCTATATTATAACAAAAGGATATCTCTTCTGATTTTGGATTTCACAATACAGAACATGACCATGAGGTCCTGTGCCATGACTGTGTACAGGTTCAATGAGGGATCCAGCAATTAATCTGCATTTTATTGCAACATCATCACCTTGTGTTACCATGAAGGAGGGGAAAACATTGTGTTTGTCATCCAGCACTAAAGGCGTGCTTACACCATGCTATGTGATTACTGCAGTCACTGTGGGTTTTGCCACAGCATTTATTTTGAACCGGTAAGTTAGACCGTTCAGGCCTGACTTATCTGCTGGGTCATTTTGCCAATTACATGTTACATAGATTGGTTTGGTTAAAGTAAAGTTATATCAGCACTCAGTAGGTTCATCTCTGCAAAGCTTTGTGATCTCAATGTTGTTGGTAGAATTATCAACATTTTTCTGGCGACGACACAATATAAGGGCAGTTTGTTTGTTGCATGTCCAAGCTGTTGCAGGGCAGAGTTTTGACATCATGTTGGAGTGCAAACTGCTGGTAATATCTATTTCTAACAAATTTCTGGCGATCGCAATGATGGAAGCTTTTTCATGAAGAGATTTTTCCACTTTTCTGCATCCTACCTTAATTTCTTCACCAATTGTTCCAGTTAATACTCTAGCCCAGTCACTCTTGTCCCAACCCCAGTCACTTGCACGACATACCTCAGAGTCATGCAGCACCACAGTCGCTAGGTTTGGGTGACGATCACTGGGCTAGAGCCCTAGGACACTGGTGCACCTGATGGTTGCTTCAGACCATGGCCACTCGGCCAAGATTTGGCCATGGTGTTGTGGTAGGATGCAGAGAAGAACCAGCAGTGTTATCATGGTTTATCTGGTTTTCACGTCCCTCGGTGTTCTTTCTGTGAAAAGTGAACACAACAGTTCTGCCAGCAAGCGGCAGGAGATTAAAATGACGGAACTATCCAGCGGGTGCTTATTCAAAGTTCCTTTCCCATAGCGTTGGTGGCTACCCATGCCTTTTTATTCAGGGGTTTTCAGCACTAGTGGTACTTCTACAGGAGGGAGGTCCACTAGGACAGGTTGCCCAGGGTAGTGTGATGGGGTTTTGGGATCGTTTGTTCCCCGTAGCACAGGAGTTGTGCCTGGGGCTTTTGGACAAGAGGCAGTTATTTTGGGAAATCCGTTCATTCCCCATCTATCATTTATACCTCTTATAGCTTTCCATAAGTGCAGATCCCAGCCAGCCTCCTATGGTTTAAGGAGTCATTTCAGGAGACCATCTGTCCTTCCTACAATTCGGTGAGCTTGGGGGTAGTAAGGGGTGTGAAAAGTCCATTTTATTCCCTCATCCTTTGCCCAATCTTGTACTACTTTAGCAGTGAGATGGGACCCATCATCAGATTAAATTTCCTGTGGCTTTGGGAAAGTTCCAAACCACTCTTGCAATCCTTTAACAGTATTATCTCCTGTAGCTCTTTTGAATTCCTCAGCTTGGACTAACCCAGATATTATTTCCACTCCTACCAGCACAAAACTTCTACCACTTGATTTTCTGAAAGGACCAATGTAGCCTACCTGCCACGCCTCCCATAAGACTTTGCCCAGTTCCAGTTTCCATTCCCAGTTCCAGTTCCCAGTCCCAGTTCCCGCTGTCTCTCCCCGTTCCTCACCTCAGGCGCTGCCGGGGCGGGGAGGGGCAGCTCCGGCTCCCGCAGGGTGATGGACTCGGGAGTGGCCACCAGGGGGAGCTCTGGGCAATGGGGGAATTTGGGGGATTTTTGGGGAAATTTCAAGGACAATTTCGGAAAATTTTAGGACTTTTTAGGGACTTTTGGAGGTTTTTAGGAAATTTGGGGATAATTTTGGGTGAAATTTAAGATATTCAAATATTTTGGAAAAATGTGGGGCAATTTTTGGGGCATTTTGGGAAAATTTGGGAAATTTTAGGACTTTTTGGGGTATTTTGCAGATTTTTGGGTATTGTGCAAATTTTTTAAAATTTGGGGGGATTTGGGGGATCTTTGGGACAATTTTTGGTGAATTTAAAAAAAATTTAAATGGAAAATTTTGGTGAAATTTGGGTGAAAATTTTTGGTGAATTTTGGTCAATTTTGGGGCATTTTGCTAGAATTTTGGGAATTTTGGAAAAAAATTGGGGGAATTTCAAAGAAAATTTGGGAAATTTTGGGACTTTTTAAGGAATTTTGAAGTTTTGGGGGATATTATGGGAAAATTTGGGACATTTTTAAAATTTGAGGGGAATTTTGTGGGTTTTGGGGAATTTCGAGGGAAGTTGATGCATGTTTGGGACAATTTGGGGTGAATTTTAAGAAATTAAAAATATTTGGGGAATCTTGGGGGAATTTAGGGGAGAGTTTCAGAAAATTTGGGGTGAATTTTTAGGAAAATTTTGGTGAATTTGGGGGAATTTGGGGCAAATTTGGGGTGAATTCTTGGGGTATTCTGGGACAATTTTGGGGGATTTTGGAATTTTTGGTTCTACCTGGGGGTGCCTCGAGCTTCTCAGGGGGCGGCAGCAGCTTCTCGACCTGGGAATGGGGAAAAAACCAGGAATTTGGGAAAAATGGGAGGATTTGGGAGAATTTGGGGAAAGAAATTGGGGAAATTGGGGAAGAAATTGGGAAACAATGGGGAAAATTTAATCAGAAATGGGGGAAAAACTCGGGAATTTAGGAAAAAAATGGGGAAAATTGACAAATTTGGGGGAAATTTGGGGAAATGGGAAAAATTGGGGGAATTTGGGGAAAAATGGGGGAAAATTGATAAAATGGGATTAGAAAAGAGATAAAATTGGGGAAAGTGAATAAAACAGGATAAAAAAATAGGATAAAACTGGGAATAAAACAGGATAAAAATTGGATAAAAGTTTGAAACAAACAGGATAAAAAAGAGGAAAAATTGGGAAAAATTGTGGGAAAAATGGGACAAAATTGAGAAGAAATGGAAAAAAGGGGAAAAAGGGAAAATGGAAAAATTTGGGGGAAAATGAGATAAAAATGAGAAAAAAATGGGAGAAAAACAGTAAAAAATTGGGAAAAAGTGGTAAAGATTGGGGAAAAATCAGGAAAAAATGGGATAGAATTGAGGGGAAAATTTGAAAAAAATTGGGGGGGAAATTTGAAAAAAATGGAGGAGAAATTTGAAAAAAATGGGGGAGAAATTTGAAAAAATTGGGGGGAATGGGATAAAAATGAGAAAAAATTAGGGAAAAATGGTAAAATTTGGAGAATAAAGGTAAAAAAATTGGGAAAAATTAGGAAAAAATGGGGTAGAACTGGAGGGAAAATGAAAGAAATAAGAGAAAAAAAGGGGGAAATTGGGAAAAAAGGGATAAGAAATGGGAAAAAAGGAGATAAGACATGGGGAAAAATGGCAAAAAATGGGGAAAAATGGGCAAATAGTGAATTTGGGTTCCAAAGGAGAAATTTGTTCTCACCTGGGGCAGCTCCACCCCCATGAGCCCAAAGAAGGGGTCAGGAGCTGCCTCGATCTCCTCCTGCAGAGCTCGGAAATCTGGGAACAGCAGGGCCCTGGAATTGGGGAAAAATGGGGAAAAAATGAGAAAAATGGGGGAAATGGGGAAATTCAGGGGTCATGGGGGGGAATGGGGGGCAATTCAGGAGATCTGGGGGAAGTTTGGGGGAATTTTGGGGGGAAATCTGGGGAATTTTTTAAGAATTTGAGGAGGTTTGGGGGAATTTTGGGGGAGTTTTGGGAATATTTGGGAGAGTTTGGGAGGAAATTTGGAGGAAAATCGGGAAGATTTTGAGGGAATTTGAGGAGGTTTGGGAGAAATTTGGGAAAATTTGGGAGTTTAGGAGAGTTTTGGGGAAATTTTGGGGGAAATTTGGGGAGATTTAGGAAAATTTGGAGAGGATCTAGGGAGATTTTGGGGGAATTTTGAGAAAATTTGGAGAATTTTGCGTTGCCTTGAGCAAACCTGGGTTAATTTTACTCAATTTTGAGCCCCAAAAAAACAAAAAGCCCCAAAATGCCCCAATTTTCCCCCAAAAATCTCCTCCCAAAAACCCAAAATCCTTCACACTTCCCAAAAAATAGCCTCAAAAGACTCAAAATTCCCCCCAAAATTTCCCCAAAATTCCCCCCAAATCCTCTCCAAAATTCCCCCCAAATCAGCCAAAAATCTCCCCAATACTGCCCCAAAATGCCCCCAAAAATCCACTCAAAAGACACCCAAAATCCCCCAAAACTGCCTAAAATCCCCACAGATTTTGCCAAAAAAATGCCCCAAAAAATGCTCCCAAATCCACCCCAAAATCCTCCTAAATTATCTCAAAAATACCCCAAATTTCCTCCCAACCCCAAAAATGCCCCTAAAAATCTCCCCAAAATCACACAAAAATCTTCTCAAGAAACCCCAAAATCACCAAATTTTCCCCAAAATTTACCCAAAATCCCCCAAATTTCCCCCAAAACCCCCAAAAATCTCCTCAAAACCCCAAAATCCCCCCAAAAATCACCCAAATATCTCCCCGTAATTTCCCTTCAAGATCCCAAAAATTCCTTAAAATATTCCCCAAAATCCCCTCAAAAAATTCCCCAAAAATCCCCTCAAAAACCCCAAATCCCCCCAAAATTCTCCAAAATTGCCCCAAATCCACCCCAAAATAATCAAAAAATCCACTGAAAATCCCGAAAAATTTCCCCAAAAATCCCCCAAAATTTTCTTAAATCCATTCTAAAATTCAAAAAAAATTCCCCCCAAATTTACCCCAAATCCCCCAAATTTCCCCTCAAATCCACCCCCAAAATTTCCCCTAACGCAACCCAAAATTCCCCCAAATTTCCCCCCAAAATCACCCAAAATTTTCCCCCAAAAACCCCAAACCCCCAAATACACCCCAAAATTCCGAAAATCACCAAAAAATTTCCCAAATTCACCCCAAAATTTCCCCCAAAATTTCACCAAATCCATTGTAAATATTCGCCCAAATGACACCCAAAAAATCCCCCAGAACTGGCCAGAAATCCCCCCAAAAGCATCCAAAAATCTCCCCCAAAATTGCCCAAAACTGCCCTCAAAAACTCCATACAAAATCCCCTCAAAAACCAAAAATTTCCACCCAGAATCCCCTGAATTCCCCCAAATGCATCCCAAAATTTCTCCAATTTCCCACAAAATCGCCTGAAAAACTGCCCCAAAATACCCCAAATACACCCCAATAATCACCCAAAATTCCCCTCCAAAAACCCAAAATTCACCCAAACTGCCCCAAAATTCCCTCAAAATCAAAATATCCCCCAAATTCACCCCAAAAATCCCAAATTTCCCCTCAAATTGCTCCCAAATTCCCTTCAAAAATCTCCCATAATCCCTCGCTGGAGCCCCCCTGAGGATTCATTTGCATAACCCCGCCCCTTCATTAGCATAATCCCGCGGGTGGCGCCCCCTACCGAGCAGGTCCTGGCATTGCCTCCGGTAAAATCTCGCGAGACCGACCGAGTAGTGTGGGGGCGGGGCCCCGAGAGGAGGGGGCGGGGCCTCCCAACCACCTCGACCAATCACGTACGAGGCCACGGCAGTGCTGGGCGGGGCCAAGGCATGATTGACGGGGAGGGGAATGGGGAAAAAAGGGGAAATGGGGCAAGAATGGGAAAAAATTGGGAAAAAATTTTGGGGGAAATTGGGAATAATTTGTGAAAAAATTGGGAGAAAAAGGGGATAGAAGGGGGGGAAAAGGGGATAAATTGGGGAAAAATTTGGAAAATTTTGAAAAAAAATTGAAAAATTGAAAAAACTGAAAAAATCAGGAAAAAAAAGCAAAAAATGGGATAAAATTGGGGAAAATTGGGGGGAAATGGGATAAAATTAGGAAAATTTAATCGAAAAATTGGGCAAAATTGGGCAAAAATGGTATAAAATTAGGGAAAAATAGGATAAAATTGGGAAAATTTGGGGGGGAATTGGGAAAAATTTTGGGGGAAAAAGGGATTAGAATGAGATAAAATGGAGGGGAAATGGGAAAAAATTGGAAAAAATTGAAAACTGGGAAAAAAATGAGGGAAAGAGGGATAAAAAATGTGAAAAAATGGGATAAAACAGGATAAAATTTGGGAAATTTGGGGAAAATTGGATAAAAAATTCTGGAAAATCAATCAAGAAACTGGGGAAAAAATTGAGGGAAAAAATTGGGCAAAAATGGGATAAAATTAGGGAAAATTGGGAAAAATTGAAAATTTTGAAAAATAAATTGGAAAAACCTGAAAAAATGAGGGGAAAAGAGATTAAAAACACAAAAGAATGGTAAAAAATGGTGTAAAATTTGGGAATATTGGGGTAAAAGGGGATAAAATATAGGAAAAATTAGTCAAAAAATTGGGAAAAAATGGTATAAAATTGGGGAAATTGGATAAAATTGAAGTGGAAAATGGAAAAAATGACAAAAAATTGAAAACTGGGGAAAATGAGGGAAAGAGTGATTAAAAATGTGAATAAATGGGATAAAATTTCAGAAAAACTGGATAAAAACTTAGGAAAAATCGATCAAGAAATTGGGAAAATAGGGGGAAAATTGGGGAAAAATTTGGAAAATGGGAAAAAATCGGTAAAATTGGGGTGAAATTGGGGATTTTTGGAAAAAGGCAGAAAAATGGGATTAAAATGAGATAAAACTGGGGCAAAATGAGAAAAAATTGGAGAAAAAAAAGCAAAAAAAAGGGATAAAAAGGAAAGAAATCAAGGGAAATGGGATAAAAATTGGGAAAAAGTGAGAAAAATTGGGACAAAATTTGGGGGAAAAATTGGGACTATTAGGGAAAGAACTGGGAAAATATGAGGGGAAAAAGGGATAAAATGGAAAAAAAAAGGAAAATTTGGGGAATATTAGGGAAAAAATTGGGAAAAATTGGGAAAAATTTGGGAAAAAATGGGGAGAAAAGAGAATTCTAAAAATGCCAAAAATCGGCTTAAAATAGGATAAAATTTGGGGAAAATTTGTGAAAAAATTGGGGGGGAAAGTAGGCGAAAAATTGGGGAAAATGGGGAAAAATGGTGGAAAAATGGGGAAAAAATGGGGAAAAACATGAGGGAAAAATGGGGAAAAAATGAAGGAAAGAGGGATTAAAAATGCAAAAAAAAAGGGGGAAAAATGAAAAGAATGGGATAAAAAAGGCAAAAAAAGAGGGAAATTGTTGCCAAAAAAATGGCATAAAAAGAAGGGAAAATTAGGAAAAAATTTGGAATAAAAATGGGATAAAAAAATGGGAATTTTGAGGAAAAAGGGATAAAATTGGGATGACAAATGGGGAAAATGGGATAAAAAATGGGGTAAATTGGGAGAAATGGGATAAAAAATTGGGAAAAAAAGGTGATAAAATGGGTGGGGAAAATGGGATAAAAAATGGGGTAAATTGGGAGAAATGGGATAAAAAATTGGGAAAAAAGGTGATAAAATGGGTGGGGAAATGGAAAAAAATGGGTGAAAATTTGGAAAAAAATCAGGAAAATGGGATAAAAATACTGGGAATTTGGGGGGAAAATGGAATTAAAAATTGGAAATTTGGGTTTTTTTGAGGTTTTTCTGAGGAGAATTTATGGGTTTTTTTGAGGTAAATGTGGCGATTTTAATTGTTTGGGGGTGAACTGGACGATTTTGGGGTGGATTTGGGAGTTTTTGGGGCCTTACCTGGTGCTGGGCACATCCACCCCCAAGAACTCCCGGCGGCAGAGCCGAGACAGGCAGGTGGCCGCAAGCCTGGAAAAAAAGCCAAAATCACCCCAAATTGACACAAACAATCCCCCAGATTCCCCCCAAAAATTTCCCAAAAATTCCCCCCAAATCCCCCCAAAACCATTCCAAAAGTCACTCCAAAATCACACAAGATTGACCAAAATCAGCCAGAAATTACCCAAATTCCACTCAGAATCTGTCTGGAACTACACAAAATGACCCAAAATCCACCCAAAATGAACTAAAATGACTCAAAGTGACCCAAAAGCCACTCAAAACCCACCAAAAATCTGACTGAAAATGACCCAAATTCCATTAAAATGAGCTAAAATTGACCAAAAATTACTCAAAACCCACTAGAAATGAACCAGAATGACCCAAAATCCATTGAAAATGACCCAAAAGCCATCAAAATTCACCCCAAATCAATCAACAATGTCTCAAAATCCACTGAAAAGAAATTAAAATGCCCCAAAATCCACTCAAACCCCCAAAAATCTTACTGAAAATTATCCAAAATCCAATTAAAATTACTGAAAATCCCAAAATTCCACCAAAAATGACACAAAACCCCCCAAAATCCACCCAGAACAACCTAAAATTCACCCAAACCCCTCTAAATTACCAAAATCCACCAGAGAAAATTACCTAAAATCCACTGAAAATGACCCAAACCCCCCAAAATCCACCCCTAATGACCCCAAATCCAATGAAAATCACCCCAAATCCACTCAAAATTAACTAAAATTGCCCTAAAATGCCCCAAATCCACCCAAAACTCACCAAAATGACCCCAAAATCACCAGGAAATCCACAAAAAGTAACCCAGAATCCACTGAAAATGACCTAAAATCCCCCAAATCCACCTAAAATCCACCCAAATCCTCACAAAATGAGCCCAAACCCCCTCAAAAATGACCCAAAATCCACCGAAATCCTCCCAAACCTGCCCAAATTCTCCCCAAACCCCTCAAAAATCACCCAAAATCCATTGAAAATGACCCAAAACGAGCTAAAAATGACAGAAAATCCACCAAAAAGCCACAGAAAATGACCCAAAATACACTGACAATGAGCTAAAACTGACTGAAAAAGACCCCAAATCACCCCAAATCCACTGAAAATTACCCCAAATCACCTAAAACAAACTAAAAGTGACATTAAATGCCCCAAAATCCTCCCAAAAATCACCCAAAACCCCCCAAAAATCCACAGAAAATCACCCCAAATCCACCCAATACCCACCCTCCAAATTCTCCCAAAATGAGCCCAAAACCTCTGAAAAATGATCCAAAATCCACCCCAATCCCCCCAACATGAGCCAACTCCCCCCAAAATCCACCCCCAACTTCCCCCAAAATCCACCCTCAAACCCTCAAATTAAAAAAAAAAGGTGAAAATCCGCTCGGAAAAGGCAAAAATGGAGACACTAGTCAATAATAAATATTAATTAACTAAAAGGGATTTTTTTATTATTTAGGGAAAGAAAGAGGCAAATTTTGCCCCTAAAAACTCTAAAATTTAATTAAAATTGGCTTTAGATGCCCAAATCTAATGTAACAATGAATAAATACTCAATACAATAAATACTCGGTAAAGTAAATAAATATTTAATAAATATAATTGTATTTAAGTTAATGGTTAAAACCGGGGATTTTTGACTTTAAAAAAGACCCCAAACACCCCAAAATTCAAGTAAGATTTGCTAATCCTGAAGAAATGTTATTAAATATTAATTATATATTAATAAAGTTGACACAATGAAGGCAGTATTTAAATTATTTAAAGACAAAACAGGAGAAAAAGCAAGAAAATGCGTCAAAAAAGACCCCCAAAACCTCAAAAAGATCCAAAACTTCCCCCAAAATGGAATAAATAGTTAATTAAGCACTTAATTAAATCGTTTAATTAAATATCAATAAATTAAGGGAATTTTAATTAATTCAAAGTTTTTAAGGTTAAAAAGCAAGTTTAGCGCCTTAAACAAGCACGAAAACCATCAATTAAATAAAGATCAATCAATTAAATGCTAATAAGAAATATTATTAAACTGGAGCAAAATTTAATTTAGTTTCATTTAGTGAGATATTTAATTAAGGTGGCAACACAGATAAATTGCAGGCAAAAACGGGTTTAAAACGCGATTTTAGCCCTAAAATCGCTCCAGCAAAACTAGAAAAGCCTCCAAAAAAAAAAAGTGACAAACCGTCGCGATTAAAGCCAATTAACCAATTAATGAATTAAGTTATTTAAGTGATTAAATTCGGAGAACATCTTAATAATTCAATTTAAAAGCGCTTTAAATCCGACCCGGGTTTCCCTTTTTAAAACCAAAACAGCCTCAAATCGCCCGCCGCGGCGCCAATGAGCGCCTTAATGAGCGCCTTAATTGATCGCCGCGAGCCCCCTGCCACTAATTAGGTCAATTAAATTAATTGAATGAAGGAATGTATGGCTTAAAACGCCCCCGGACTCCGACACTCTTGACCACTCCCACCTCCGGACTAAACCTAAGGGCCCCTCGCCGCCCCTTTTATCATCTCAATACCCCGCCCCCTTGGCCGCCTTTCAGCCAATCACGACGCCGCACGCCTCAGAATAGCCCGCCCTTTTCCCCGTCCCATCTTTTTCCACTCAGCCAGTCAGCGCACGGCTCTGCCCTCGGCAGCCAGCACTTGCCAATCAAAGAAGGGTATTCAAAGGGCGGGAAACTCTCAGCCAATGGAAGAGCCGGGCGCCTCACGGCGCGTGGCCAATCAGAGCGCGGCTGCCGTGAGGGGAGAAGTGGGGAAAATGGCGGCCGGGAGCAAGCGGGGGAGGTTTGAGGGATTTTGAGGGATCCCTGGTGGGATTTGGGAGGGAATTTGAGGGTTTTGAGAGTCTCTGAGGGATTTTGGGGGCAATTTTGGGCATTTTGGAGGTCCTGGATGTCTTTGGGGTGAATCTGAAGGGTTCGGGGGGGTCCCTAAGGGGCTTTGTTAAGGATTTGAGCAATTTTGAGAGGTACCAGCTGGGGTTGGGGGGGTCCCTGAGGACCTGTATTGAAAATTGGAAGCGTTTTGGGGGTTCCAGGTGGGTTTGGGGGGAATTTGAGGAATTTTGGGGCGTCCCTGAGGGATTTTCTTGAGGCTTTTGGGGGGCATCTCAGATGGGGGTTTGGGGTGAATTTGGGGGATTTTGGGATCCCAGGTGAGAATTTGAGGGGTCCCAGGTGAATTTTGGAGGATCCGAGCCGGGATTTTGAGGTCCTGGCTGCATTTTAGGGTGAAATTGGGGGATTTTGGGGGTCCCGGGTGGATTTTGGGGTAAATTTTTCAGACTTTGTGGTGTCCCAGGTGAATTTTTGGGGTGAATTCTGGGGATGTTGGGAGTCCCAGGTGAGGTTTGGGGCTGTCCAGTGAATTTGGGGGATTTTCCAAGGTGGATTTTAGGGATCCCAGGTGAATTTTGGGGTGAATTTAGGAGCTTTGGGGGTCGCAGGTGAGGTTTGGGTTGAATTCTGGGATTTTGGGGTTGCCAGGTGGATTTGGGGGGGGAATTTGGAGGATTTTGGGGGATTTAATGCATTTTGAGGGGTCCCTGAAGGGTTTTGTTGAGGACTTTGGGGATTTTGGGACTGTCAGGTGGGACTTGAGGGGTCCTGGGTGAATTTTGGGGTGAATTCTGTGTATTTTGGGGGTTCTAGGTGGGATTTTGGGGTGAATTTGGGGGATTTCTGGAGTCAGGTGGATTTTGGGAGAGCTTTGAGAGATTTTGGGAGGTCCCTGAAGGATTTTGTTGAGGATTTGAGGGATTTTGGGGGGTCGCAGGTGAGGTTTGGGGGTTCTGGGTGGGATTTTGAGGGTCCTGGATGGATATTGGGGGTATGTGAGCGATTTTGGGGGTTGCAGATGGGTTTTGGGGTGATTTTGGGGGTCCCTGAGGTATGTTATGGAGGTTTTTGAGGGATTTTGGGGTGTGTCAGTTGGAGTTTGGTGTCCCAGAAGATTTTGGGGTGAATTTGGGGGATTTTGTGGGTTCCTGAAGAATTTTGTTGAGGATTTGAGGGATTTTGGGTTTGGGGAAAATTTGAGGGATTTGGGGAATCCCAGGTGGATTTTGAAAGGTTTTGAGGTGTCTGGGAGGGTTTTCAGGGGTATTTGAGGGATTTTTTGGGGGGGTCCTGGTGGATTTTGTTGATGTTTTTGGGGAGTCTCAGGCGGAATTTCGGGTGAATTTGGGGGATTTTGAGGGGTCCCAGGTGGGATTTGAGAGAGAATTTGAGGTGTTTTGGGGTGTACAAGGTGGGATTTGGGGGGTCCAGGTGGGTTTTGGAGGGAATTTGATGGATTTTGGGCAGTCCCTGAGGGGTTTTGGAGGGAATTTGGGGAGATTTTGGGGGAGATTTGAGGAATTTTGTGGGGGTCCCTGAGACAGGGCATTGAGTAGGGAATAGTTCATCAAAACCCAAGACAATGAAGGACGCCTGACATTTCCTGTGCTTGGAAAGCCGGGAGGAGAGGCAGAGGTTTGTGATAAACAGAACCAGAACTTGCAAACAGGGTAAGGGGTGCAAGGCTACCAGTGCTAAGTGATAAATCCAAAACCTGAAACCAGCAAGAGTGAATTCCAAGGTCTGCAATGTGCCCAAAGGGCTAATGATGCACGGAAAAGCACTCTATAACTCACAGAGATAAGTTATAAGAGTAGGTATGTATTTATTCAGCGCTGGGTGCATGGGGGATAACTCCTCCTAAAACATGCACACCTTTGGCGACCTGCGCCTCCCTACAAACTAGGAATATACAATTCACCTAATACATATTCATTGCCTATCCCCGCTTCATATGGAAATTAGTTTCACGCCTCTTTGCTACTAAGCATTATTCCTTTTTGGGTCACTCTGGTGGTCTCCGGGGGGGTCTTCAGATGAAGTAAAGTCGTCTTCCTCTCAGTTTGAACTTTTCACCTTGTATTCTTGCGCATTCTCTCTTTTTAGTCCTTTGGTCATTTGCCGGACTTTGGTATCAGTTTTCTCTTCCCGGGGACCCCCTCATCCTGTGGGTCTTTGTTCTTCTATTTTAATCTGCCAACTTCATCCTGCAGCTTGGCTTCTCTTCCTGTTTTGCATGCACCATAAATTATAGCTGACACTATAGTTTTGTCAGTCCCCTTTTCAATCAAAATCTTTCTTAATATTTGATTCTTAATTCTCAATTTCTCTATTTCAGTCCCCCCTTTTCTGGAAAATTAGTAAATTCTTTTACTTAATATTGATACTTGTCTCTTTTCCAGTCTAACTTCACGGCTTGCCCCTCTCGGTATGTATCCCTCATTACATTACCATATACTGTCACTAGGGAAGTGAGTGCCACTGTCCACTTTAACATCCTCCAGTTCCAAACAAGTATTCCAATAGACAGCACCAGACTTACACCTACTAATATCAGCATGACAATGATAGGGTGGCAAAGCGTGTTCAGAATCCCAGTTGCAGTTGGTGACCATCCAATGAGCGCATCCCACTCTGATTACTTCTCCTATAGTCCCTTGAAGGGACCACAGCCCTTGATTTTGCCATTCATGCCTTTCATACACCTGGTTTCCATGCACAACCACAGTTGATAGGTTTAAATCTTTTATATCAGAATGCTTTCTCATGGATCCAGCCTACTGAATGAAAGCTTGGGACCAAGGCCACTCAGCTTCATTCTGACTAGAGGTACTTTCCAATTCTTGGATCACACTTATGATTACAAGCAAAACAAATAAAACAATTCTATTGATAGAATATCTGCAATCTAAATTACTGAATACTCCCGATTGCAATGTATTCATTTTGCTCGAGTAAGTTTTAATTTCAGTTCATTGTCACCCGATGTTACTTTCCAAGGGGCTTCTGGAGCCTTTTTCACTCGAGAGTGGTGAATCCAGGCACTCTGTTCCTTGATCTTAACTGCAGTGAAGGTGGTGAGGAGCACCTGGAATGGTCCTTCCCACTGTGGCTCCAAAGTTTTCTCTGTAAGAGACTTAACATACACATAATCTCCAGGTTGTATGTCATGCACTGGTCCATCCAGCCCTCTGCCCCGAGTTCCAGCCACATGTTTCTCAATTTTTCTGAGTTGCTTACTTAAGGCTATCATACAGTCAGTCAGCCTCTCTTCCCCCACTGGGTAGACAATCCCTTTTGCACTCCATATGGTCTCCCATAAAGCATTTCAAAGGGACTTAGTTTTTCTTTGGCTCTAGGCTTGGTTCGGATCCGCAGCAATGCCAGTGGGAGAGACTGAGGCCAAGGTAAATTAGTTTCTTGTCCTAATCTCACAATTTGTTGCTTAATTAAATGATTCATTTTTTCAACTTGGCCACTTGACTGGGGATGATATGGAGTATGGAGCTCCCAGTCTATGCCCAAGTGATGACTGATTTGTTGTACTATTTTTGAAATAAAGTGTGGCCCTCTATCTGAAGATATTGTGGCTGGAACTCCGAAGCGTGGGATTATCTCTTGTAACAATACCTTGGTTACCTCCTGGGCTTTGGCAGTTCTGGTGGGGAAAGCCTCTGGCCACCCTGAAAAGGTATCTGTTAACACCAGCAAATATCGATACCCCCCTTTTCTTGGGAGTTCTGAAAAGTCAATTTGCCACTGTTGTCCAGGCCCATGGCCTTTTCCAATTTGACCAAGTTTTGGTTTGGGGGTATTCTTGGGTTTGGTTTGGAGGCAAATGTCGCACTGCCGGGTTACCTGAACTACAGTAGAGTATAAACCTCTGGCAGCAATCTTTTCAATTAGATAATTATACAGGGCATCTACTCCCCAGTGTGTTTTCTGGTGCTCTTCCCTTACTAATGACCATAACAGGTGAGAAGGGATGACTATTGTCCCTTCTGCAGTAACAGCCCATCCCTCTTGGTTATAGGTTCCTCCTTGATCCTTAATTAGTTCTCTATCCTTTTTGGTGTATACTGGCTTACCTTCAAGGGAGACCTGTCCATCTGGAATTAAAACTCCTTCAATTGTCACCTCACCTCTTGCTGCTTCTTTTGCCTCTCTGTCCGCCAGCTCGTTTCCTTCCTCCAATTCTGAGCTCACTTTCTGGTGTGCCTTAATGTGCATAATTGCTGCCTGCTCAGGTAGCTGAACTGCTTCCAGTAGTCGCAGTATTTCCTGTGCATGTTTGATATTTTTCCCTTGTGAGTTTAACAGTCCCCTCTCTTTCCAGATGGCTCCATGTGCATGTACAACTCCAAATGCATATCTTGAGTCTGTATAAATATTTATTTTCTTTCCCTTTGCAATCTCTAGGGCGCGGGTTAAAGCAATTATTTCAGCCTTTTGTGCAGAGGTACCTGTTGGCAAGGGTCCAGACTCTATTACTTCTTTGCAGGTGGTAACTGCATACCCAGCATGTCTCTTTCCACTGACGACGTAGCTGCTCCCATCAGTGAACCAGGTTTCTGTGTCATCCAAAGGGGTGTCCTTCAGATCTGGGCGGCTAGAATAGGTGGCTTCGATGGTCTCCAGGCAGTCGTGGTGTACTGGATCTCCTTGATTTCCACTAAGAAAAGAAGCTGGGTTGATAATATTAGTCACAATTATCTCTACATCATCTTGTTCTACCATGATGGCTTGGTATTTCAGGAACCTTTGTGGGGAAAGCCAGTGCCCACCCTTCACTTCCAGGACTGCAGACACTGTGTGAGACACTAACACAGTAATTTTCTGGCCCAAGGTGAATTTGCGTGCCTCTTGAATATTCAGCACCACTGCTGCAACGGCTCTGAGGCATCCTGGCCATCCCTTGGCTGTTGCATCCAGTTGCTTAGAGAAGTAAGCAACAGCTCTCCGGTATGGACCTAGATCCTGGGCCAGTATCCCCAGGGCAATTCCCTGTTTCTCATGGGAAAACAGAAAGAATGGTTTACTCACATCTGGGAGTCCGAGAGCCGGAGCTGACATTAGAGCCTTTTTCAGCTGGTGAAAGGCCCGCGTGGTTTCTTTTGTCCACTGGAGTTCTCTGTTCCCGTTCGTAATGAGTGCATACAGAGGTTTTACAAGTAACCCATAGCTGTGTATCCACAGCCTACACCATCCTGTCATACCTAAGAATGTTCGGAGTTCCTTTACTGTCTGAGGTTTCGGGACTTGGCAGATCGCTTCCTTGCGATCTTGCCCTAGAGTCCGTTGTCCCGCACTAATTTCATAACCCAGATAGATTACCTTTTGCTTCACTACCTGGGCCTTTTTCTTTGATACCCTGTATCCCTGAAGTCCTAGAAAGTTTAGGAGGCTTACCGTCCAGGCTGCACATGCCTCTTTTGTCTGGGTGGCTATGAGGATATCATCCACATACTGCAGTAGCTTTCCTTCTTCTGGGGGAGCCTCCCAGGATTCCAGGTCTTTGGCAAGTTGTTCCCCAAACAGGGTAGGAGAGTTTTTAAATCCCTGAGGCAACACCGTCCATGTGAGCTGGGATTTGCGTCCACTTTTAGGGTTTTCCCATTCAAATGCAAAGATTTTCTGGCTGTCCTCATGGAGAGGGAGGCAAAAGAAGGCATCTTTCAAGTCTAAAACTGTAAACCAAGTTAGCTCTGGTGTTAGGCACGTTAGCAAAGTGTATGGATTTGCTACCACAGGATACAGATCTTCAGTGATTTTGTTAACTGCCCTTAGATCCTGTACTATTCGATATGACCCATCAGGTTTTCGGACCGGTAAGATGGGAGTATTAAACTCAGATTGACATTCTTTTAACAACCCTAATTGTAAAAAGTTTTCAACTATCGGGCTAATTCCTTCCCTGTCCTCCCTTTTCAAGGGATACTGTTTAATTCTAACTGGTTGTTTTCCTTCCTTTAATTTAATTACTATAGGAGGTGCATTTTTCGCCCTCCCTGGCACATTAGAAGCCCACACTCCAGGGAACACTTGATTCATTATTTCTTCACTAATTTCTTCCTCCTATTTGAACATGCTGTTAACATTAAACTTAATGCCTCTATGTACTGTTCATCATTTACCTCCAGAATAACCTCCCCATTTTTAAATTTAATAGTTACTTGTAATTGTTCTAACAGGTCTCTCCCCAAAAGATGTTTTGGGGATCTGGGGAGGTATAGAAATTTATGAATACCCCATTGCTTTCCAAGCCTATATTTTAATGGTTTACAAAAATATGCTTTTTCAGGTTGGCCAGTTGCTCCTATTACCGTAGCATAATCCTCTCCCACAGGTGTCAAAGTTTTATTTAAAGCTGAATATGTTGCCCCTGTGTCAACCAGAAATTCCACCTCTTTCCCTTTTCCCCCAGCCTCAATTTTATAACCAGTGGATCTCCTGGGGTGCGATCTACCGGTCCTCCTCAGTCTTCATTCACATGTGCAATTATTTTTCCCTTTTCCTGAGGGCCACCACGTCTTCGTTCTGGGCACTTATCTTTCCAGTGGCCATATTTCTTACAGATCGCACACTGGTCTCTGCCCAGCCGGGATGGGCCTTGTCTAGGTGGTCCCCGTCCACGTCTTCCTCTCTCCCTCTCACTTACGACAGCTACCAGCCCCCTCTTTCCTTCTTCTCTGTTACTAAAAACTCTCCATGCCTCATCCACCAGAGTCTCTAAATTCCTCCCTTCTGCCCCCCGTATCTTTTGAAGTTTACGCCTTATGTCACCCGTAGATTGCCCCAGGAATAAACTGACTAGCTGCTGTATCCCTATGTCAGACCCAGGATCCAGTGGTGTATGGCGGCGCATTGCATCCCTTAATCGATCGAGGAATTCGGTTGGTGACTCAGAGGGCCTTTGCTTAATTTCATACAATGCTGACCAATTTATAGTTTTGGGAATGGCCTTTTCCATCCCCTTTGCAATCCACTCCTGATAGCTTTCCAACTTTTTCAATTCTGCTGATCTGTTTGGGTCCCACTGTGGATTTTGGAGTGGGAAATATTCTTTAACATCCAATTGTTGGATTCTATAAAAATCTTCTGCCAAATCCCCTGCCGTTTTTATAATTAATTGTCTTTCTGTCTCAGTCAGTGCATCCAATAATAACTGTATATCGTTCCAATCTGGATTATGTTGTTTTATTATATATCGCAGATGGTTAGCAGTGTTAACTGGATCACTTCGGTAATTTTTAGCAACCTTTTCCCATGCCTCCAAGTCAATTGAGGAGAAGGGAGATTTAACCAATATCCTTTCTCCCTCTGGTCCCACTGCCTCTCGCAGAGGTGCCTGTATTATGGGTTTCTGTTGTCTAGTCCGGTGTGCGATTGGAGGGGACGAATGGACTGGGGCTGTTGGTGCCTCTGAGTCTGCATCCTCATCCTCATCCCCTCCTTGTCTTATGTGGGGAGACCTGAGCAAATCATCTGCCAGATCTTGTTCCTGGGCCACAGTCTGGTAAACCTTTTCAGATTTTGTGCATCTTTGTCCTATGCTACACGCTGAACAACACCGCTTAAGTTTTCCTCTCTTAGTCTTATTCTCCTTTTCTAAGGCCAATACCAGAGGGTCAGATGGAGCCCTGAGCCCACAATCCCTCTGCCATTCGGGGTGATTTCTAAGAGAGAAAAACATATCTGCATAAGCTACCTCTGTCCACTTCCCTTCTCTCCTGAGAAACAGCATGAGCTGTAATAGTGTGTCATAGTCCAAAGTTCCACCGGGTGGCCACTTCACTCCCTCATCCAGTTTGTACAAAGGCCACCAGTTTTTACAGAATTTAATAAGGTCTCTTTTGCTTTCTGTGCCTCCTTGTCCAGAAAGGTCTTTCCAATGTGCAATAATACAGCCTAATGGACTAGCCCTAGGGATTTCTCTACTTTGTCCAGTTCCCATTATCTTCTCCCTTTTATCTTGTCTTGTTTTCACCCAAACTTTTCCTCATACAGTTTTACTATTCTTTCCCAGTTGTCTTACTACACACACAACCCTAAATCACAGGCACCCAATGTAACTTCCCACGCTAGCTTCAGGATTTTAAATTCCACACTTGCACTCACTCCACGCTGACCTCAGTCGCTTCGCTTTTCTCCGGCCGCCTCAGTCGCCCGAGGTCGGAACCGCGGATAGAGCTCCGCACTCACACCATACCAGAGGTATGTCTCAATCGTTCATTCACTCACTGACACACTCCACAACTCGACATGTCCGGACTTAACAGTCACACAATATAGCAGCAAAAGCAAGGGTTCACTCGACCCACCCCCAGAGTCGCTAGCGGGCTGCTCTATTAGCTCAGTGAGACCCCTCCATCGGCCGCGCTATCGGCTGGGATCGATCCCTCTCCCTCTGTCTCCGGCCCCCCTCGGCCGGCTGCTTGCAAGCCCAAGGGACTGTGCTGTGCGTCAGACATCTCTGCACGACTTACCAGCAGTCCTGTTCTAGATATTTAATACATACCGTTTTATCCGCAATGCCAGCAGGTCGTTGTCTGTCCCTGCAGTGAGCGAGCCGAGGTTCAGGGTCCCTCCAGGAAAGTCCCAGGGCGCGCCAGGGAATCTGCTCCTCAGCCGCTCCTGCAGCCGGACAGAGATCCTCCTGGCTGGCTCGCCAAAATGATGCGCAGAAAGCACTCTATAACTCACAGAAATAAGTTATAAGAGTAGGTATGTATTTATTCAGTGCTGGGTGCATGGGGGATCGCTCCTCCAAAAGCATGCACACCTTTGGCGACCTGCGCCTAGCCTTTTATTCTCTACAAACTAGGAATATACAATTCGCCTAATACATATTCATTGCCTATCCCCGCTTCATATGGAAATTAGTTTCACGCCTCTTTGCGACTGCGCATTATTCCTTTCTGGGTCGCTCTGGTGGTCTTCGGGGGTCTTAGATGAAGTAAGGAGTCTTCCTCCCAGTTTGAACTTTTCACCTTGTATTCCTGCGCATGCTCTCTTCTTAGTCCTTTGGTCAATTTCCGGACTTCAGCATCAGTTTTTTTTTCTTCCCAGGGACCCCCTCATCCTGTGGGTCTTTGTTCTTCTATTTTAATCTGCCAACTTCATCCTGCAGCTTGGCTGCTCTTCCTGTTTTGCAAGCACCATAAGTTATAGCTGACACTATAGTTTTGTCAGTCCCCTTTTCAATCAAAATCTTTCTAAATATTTAATTATTAAATCTGAATTTCTCTATTTCAACACCACCAAAGGCGCTGTCACTGCCCTGTGTGAGGGGACAGTGCAGAGAAAAGACAGCGAAAGGCTCATGAGGTTACAGAGAGAGAGGGAGAGATCCCTCCCTGATCACCGTCACGGACACAACACACAGAACTTTTACATATTAAGTACATTTATTAACAACAAATCAGAGCAGGGTAACATGAAGCAAAAGAAATTTCAACAAGATTCGTAGGCCCATACTAAACCGGGCCAAACAAAACAAATAAAAATAGGAATGGCTTCACAGTGACAGAGAACAGGGTTAGATCGTGTGTTCTGGAGAAATTCTTCCCTGTGAGGGCGGGGTGGCCCTGGCACAGAACGCCCAGAGCAGCAGAGGCTGCCCCTGGATCCCTGCAAGTGTCCAAGGCCAGGCTGGACAGGCCTTGGAGCAAACTGGGAGAGTGGAAGGTGTCCCTGCCCATGGCAGGGGTGGGACTGGCTCATCCTTAAGGCCCCTTCCAAGGCAATCCATTCCATGATTCCATGGATTGATGGCTCTGAGACAGAGTCATTTGGTGACAGCATCGCCTGAGGGCCCGTTTGCTGCAAGCTCTGATGTCACCCAGCACCACGGTGACATGGTGCTGCAGCGACATGAGAGGGACCACTGTGACATTGGCAGCACCACTGTGACACAGCAGCTGCCACAGCTGCACCTCAGCTCTGCGTTCCAGGTGACTGCAGCCAGTCCTGCCTCGCCATGGACCTGGTGACACGTCTCGTGCGTGCTCTGCTCCTGCTGGCCCTGCTGCTGGCAGCGGCCCCCTCGCCAGGAGTGGCCAAGGAGCTCTGCCCAGAGCCCTGCCACTGCCCACAGCCTGGGCAGCTGGACTGCCGGCACTCCGGCCTGGCCACCGTGCCCCCGGCCAGCCGCCACCACGCCCTCACCGTGCTGTGAGTCCCTCTGCCCCACAGAGCCCTGCAGCTGCCCCTGCTTGGCTCCTGGTGCTGCAAACCCCAAGGGGGACACCCGGGGGACTCCCTGGGCAGAGACTGGGGGGGTTTGGGGGCCTGAGCTCAGCAGGAGGGTGAAGCCAGGCTGGGCACGCTGGGCCTTCTGCAGGCAAAGCCCGCGTGGGTTTTCCTGAGAGGGGCCGGGGTCTTTGCTTTCTTTGCAGCGATTTCACTGGCAACTCCATTGCTACTATTGGAAAATACACCTGGAAGGAGTACCCATGGACCGAGACCTTGTAAGCGCCTGCAGCATTGCAAATGGCAGGAGTTTGGGTATTTTCCGTCCTTTACTCTTGGGTTGCAGCAGCAGCCTGGCCCCCACGGTTTCCAGAGGGATTCAGAGCTCTGCTGCTGTGCAGGGAGGGGTGTGAATCACCAGGGCTTCCCAGCATGGCAGGAAATGCCATGAGCTGCATCTCTTGCAGCCCAGGGCACTGTCCCTGTGTCTGTTTGCCCAGGGATCAAGCTGTGGCAGCTTCAGCCGGCCAGGAGCAAATGCCTGCTCTGGCCAGGAGTGGGGACGATGCCTGCAGTGGCCCCAAGAGATGCTTCAGTCAAGCTGCTGCAGGAGATTTTCCCATGACAGTGCCATTTGCTGCTGGCCAGTGGCCGCTGTCACAATGTCCCCGTTGTGTCCCCTTGCAGAGTGCTCAGGGACAATGAGCTGCTGGCAGTGAAGAGCCATTCCCTGGAGGGGCTGTTCCTGCTGAAGCACCTGTAAGCACCGTGCCCTGCCCAGGGCCAGGGGCTCCTGCCTGCCCCTCCCTGGGGCCCTGCTGCCCAGCCCCGCCACAGCCGTGGGCACGTGGCCTTTGTCCCTGCTGGGATCAAGGCTGCAGAGGCAAGGGAAAGCGACAGGGCAAATGGAAGTGACATTTTTGGTGTTCTAACTGCAACAGGGATTTGTCCTGCAATGAGATCCTGACCATTGAGGAACGGGCTTTTGAGCCACTGCCTTTCCTGAAGTTTCTGTGAGTGATCAAGTTGCTTTCTGGTGTTTTCAGTGCAGTCTTTGCAATGGGCGCCTTTCCTGTGTTGGAAAATGCTCCTGTTCTTGTCCCTAAACCTGCCCTGCTCAGAGCCCAGCTTAGCTGCAGAGGTCAATGGTGATGGCTGCCCAGCCACACCAAGGGGACAGATCCCAGCAGGGTTATCCACACAGAGAGGAGCCATCAGAGCAGCCAGTTCTTGCAGCCTTGGCTGCACCCTGGCACAGAAATAGCGTCAGCACTTGTGCCCTTCACTTCCCCTCCTGCTCAGGCTACAAACACTGAGAAAGCAGCAGTTTCCTCCCTCTTCCATCCTGGATTTGCACCTTTCCTCCCAAGAGATGCTGCTTGCTCCCTCTTCCCGTAGGACAGGCCCCATTCCTTTGTGTGACCTCCTCTTTCCCCAGAAACCTCTCTGGGAATGGCCTCACGCAGATCCGCAGCGGCACTTTCCAGGCCTGGCACGGGATGCAGTTTCTCCAGGAGGTGTAAGTGGCCCCAGGGCTAAAGAAAGGCATGGCAGGGCGAGTCTCTGCAGGCTCTCTGCAGGGTCAGTAGGCAAGAGCAGCTGTGCCCTCTGGAAAGCCCTGACTGTGCCTGTGGATGTCAGCCAGGGAGCAGCAGGAGCGTGCAGCTGGAAGGGCCCTTTCCCCTGCCCTGCTCATCTCCTGCACGGCTTCCTTGACACCGGCCAGGCCATCGCCACGTGCCCGGCACACCCAGCTCCCGTCCCTGCCATCAGCCCTGACAGAGCTCTCTTGTTCCTCAGGATCCTCAGCCACAACCCGCTGGCTGTCATTGCTGACGCTGCCTTCTTCAAGCTGCCCTCGGTGATGTCTCTGTAAGTGTTGGCTGCTTTGGAGCAGATCCACAGAGATCTGTGTCTCTCTCGAGCGCCCTGTTCTCAGGAAAGCAGGGGAGGTGCAGCAGCAAATCTTCCTCTTGCCCAGCCTAGTCTGCTGGAGACACAGCTACCCCTGGCTCCAGCAGAGCAAGGCAAAGGTCCAGCGGTGCTTGTGTGTCCCCAGCTGGAAAGCAAGCCAGGAACTGGGAGACAAACTTTCAGGGATGAGAGCCCATCCAGGGCTGGGGCCGTGGAGTGGCCACAGGGCTCTGGGAATAAAGTGCACTCCTGCTGGAGCACTCGTGCCAGCAGCTCCAGGCTCCTGCCTCCTTCAGGGACTGGAGCTGCCCTCAGTGGTAGGCAGCAGGAGGGTCAGGAGAGGCACAATCCTTTCTGGTGGCATCTGTGTGCCACAAGAGCTGCAGGACCTCGCTCCTGATTCCAACAATGGCCTGGTACAGAGCAGGGCAAGGCAGAGAGAAGCTGGGCTCTGCAATGGCTTCTCTTTGAGCAGGCACAAGTGGATGCCTCTGCCAAGAGCACCACGATCACCAGGGCCCTGGGCTTGCTCTCAGATCAGAGGTGTGGCAAGGTCACTGGAGAATTTAATGAGGTCTTTCCAATGCTTGCAGAGACCTGAGTGCCACCCAAGTGACTCCGCAGACGCTGCTGCTGCTCCTGCAGACCACGTTGAGCTTGGAAACCCTGTGAGTGTGTGGGACAGAGCCCCAGGTGCCAGCAGGCCCCGAGTGCTGGGACAAGGGCTCTGCTGGGGAAACAAAACCCTGTGCCACACAGGCAGAAGAATCCCAGTAAGCTCAAGAGTGGCTGCTTCTTCCTGGCAGCCTGCAAATACTCAGCAGCTCAGAGGCGTAGTTTCACCTTTTGGGTGACTTGCTGCAGGTTTCTCACAGGGGAGTTTGAATGGCAGGCGGGTGCATTTCTGTGCCACGTGGTATTTTGGGAGCAGTTCCACATTGCAGGATTCAATCCCCTTTGGAATGTTTTGCATTCGGAGTGAGGGGACTTTTCCAGAGCTGTGGCACACAATGGAGCACAAGTCCCATGCGTGGTATCCGTGTGCTCCCTGAGCTGGTCTGGGAGCCACGGGCTGGGTATTCCTGCAATAATCTCCTCTTGTCTTTAGCCAAGTGCCCAGGGAAGTGGCCTGCTGCCTGTGCAAGGAGAGTCCCTTCACCGAGAGCCCGTGCAGGAGCATCCTGTTCCCCTGCAAGAAGCTGTGCAGCACCAGCGCCCCGCAGTGCGGTTGGTGTCCGGAGGGGCTGGGGGGAGCTCAAATCTGCCACTTCTCTTGAGCCTGGGGACATGCTGCAGCACTGCCACAACTTGGGGGGTCCTGATCTCCTCTTGGAGTACAGGACTTGGACAAAACACCTGGGGTTGGAAAGTTCCTGCTGATTGTCCAGATCTTGTGTGTCACATACTGTCTGGAGTAGGAACGGCTCCCTGGGATCCCCAGTGCAAAGGTGTAGGGAAAAGGGCATAATGGCATAATGGGATGGATTGAAGGGCTCTTCTCCCCTCCACAACACATCTCCCACTCTGCTCTCGCCCTGCCTGGCCCTGAGACGAGCTCCTGCAGCTCGGGGTAACTTCTGAGCCTGTGTTTGTGCTCAGCCGCTGACCTGCTCTCTTGGTGTTCTCCAGCTCAAAGAAGTCTGGTACAGACACGGGGAGAAACACTGGACATGGAACAGCCCAGAACGCTGAGCACCAGCCCAATGTTGAACCTCAAGCCCAAGGAGCCTTCACTGGGAGATGACAGAACTGCAACACTTGTGATTGCCTTGACCCCAAGTGCTGAGGATGATGTCAGCAGCCTGGACAATTCCAGAAGCAATTCCTATCCCCCTCAGCATCTCTTGGAGAACACAGGCATACCAAGTGTTGATGACGTGAGGACCCAGCTCAAGAAGAAGCTGCACATGAAGAAACTGCACACGTCCAAAAGCATCCAGACTGCAAAAAGCCTTCTCCCATACCAGCGCCAGCCTCCCCGGCTGAAGGACGTGTTGGAAAAGACACCCTCAAGCTGGGATCAACAGGAGATGCAGTCACATTTAAACCGACACCGATTAAACCCCTCGGATGTAGGTGGTGGATTACACCGTGCTTACGGTGCCTCTGTCACTGGACAACGCAGAGATGAGGAGGAAGATCCAGCTCCCAGGAGGAACTACATCAGGAGACACAAACGGCACAAGAGGGACGACAGCCGGAATTGGGTTGGACATAAGCAGCTTTTGTACCAGGTTTGGAGGTCGGGAGTCAAAGTGGAGCCAAAGCCCAGAGCTGACCAGGGTCTAAAGAGGAACCTGGATTTTCTCTCTGACCCGTCGGTTCAGAGCCGCCCTGCTGCCAGCAGCTGGGGAGAGGCCTTGGCTGAAGAGGAGCAATCCTCTCTAGGCAGGCACCCCCTGATCTCCCCTGACAGCACAGAGGAGAAAGGCTCCGTGCCCCTCAATAAACCTTGGAGCCCCCGCAGTCCAGACGTTGCGCTGGTTCCAGGAGAACTCTTGGAAACCGCGCTTGATCTTCACCAGCAGCTTCTGGAGCCGGACAAAGGGCTGCAAACGTTCATGGCCCACGTGGAGCGAACCCTGAAGATGGACTGCAGCCTGCCCCAGCTGAAGCAGGCCTGTGCCAAGATGGTCTCAAAGACCAGGCTGCTAGTAAATGTGCTCCGTGAGAGGCAAGAGAACCAGGAAGCCTCTGATGCCATGGACCAGTGTCCTCAGCAGGAGAACATGATCATCCACATGGCTTTGGGGAAAGGCAAGAAACTGCCAAGGAAGGTAGGAGAGCTGCTGGGCACCGCTGCCTGTGTCCTTCTGGGCCAAGGAGAATGGAAGGATCAATCCTCTGACCAATGTCATCTTCCTTCCTTTCCTCACTGCAGAATCTGGAGGTTGTGGTGTACGTCATCATCTCTGTGGCTTTGCTGTTTTTCTTCATCTTCGTTTATCTGATAGTGAAGTGTGTCTTCCAGGTAAGCCAGTGTCTTGTTTGACACACAGCTGTCTGTCTCGTAGCTGGAGTGCCCAGGTGATGAGCCCCAGGTGCCCCTGCAGATGCCCCTGCACATGCTGGTACCATGGGAGATGTTTTTCCAAGCCTGGAGGTTGTGGCAGCTTCCACAGTGCCTGGCTCAGCAGGGTTCAGCTTGCCTGGGGGAAGCTGGTCCTGCCTTCTGTCCCCACTCTCCCCAGCTTTGCTTTGCTCTCCTGCCTTCAGCCACACAGCAATGAGAGTTTTCTCCCTCTCCTCTTTGGCTGAATATTACAGGAAAGCCAATGTTTACAAATCTCCCATTTTCCACCCCCAGAAGCGCTCCCGACCTCGTGAACCTGACTGCCAACGCTGCCACAGCAGGACCCTCTGCCTGAGAAGGTAACTGCTGCCTGCCCATGCCCCTGCTGTGCCACCAAGAGTCTTTGCTGTGCACAGAAACTCCTCCTGGAGCCCCGCAGCCACGCAGGTGCTGCCAGTGCCCAGGACTGCCCTGGCTGTGTTTCAAACACATCGTGTTTGGGGGAGCCCTGGGAAGGGGGTCCTGAGCTCCTGAGCCAGGAGCTCCCAGCCCAACCAGCCCTTCCCATGGCAGCGCTGGGATGGATGTCCTGGGCTCCAGTGCACTCCCAAATGTATGTGCTCACAAGCCATACCTGTGTGTTTTCAGAACACTCTGGTCTGCTGATGGCTCTGCCCGACTTTTCCCCACTCTGTCCCCACATTGGCTGGTGAAGAACTCACTCCCATCCTCTCCAGTTGCCTTTTCCATCCCGCGCTCATTTCCAGCTACTCTAGCCGTTGCCATCCCTGTTGGGGCTCCCCATCTCCCTTAGGCTCTGCTGACACACCCCACCCGAGCAGGGAGAGGTGCTGGCACCTGCTGCAGCCCTCCCTGGCCAGAGCTCCCTGCATACGGACCGGGAGCAGGGACCTCTGGGGATGTGATGCCCAGAAGCCTTTTGCTCCCCACTGACCGTGCACACTGCATTGGTTTGCAGCCCTGGAAATGGCTCTTCCCCACTCCTGCAGCGGCTGCTTCCCAGACAGGGAAGAGCAGAGCACAGGCAGCCCTGGTGCCCACAGCCTCCATCACCAGCTGCCTTCTCTTTGTATCCCTATTTTCCCTTTCTGTTTTTTACAGGTTCTGTGTAAATCTGCCACAGCGAGAGAGGAAGGATAAGCAGGAGGCACAGGATGTGGAGCAGAACTGGGCAGGGAGCTCCTCCGAGAGTTGCCCCTGTACTGACAGTGTCCATGGTGCTTCCCAGTTGAAGAAGTCTGAATTGTCGTGGATTCAACGCATCAGGCGTGTGTATGAATCCGAGAGATAAGCATCCCAGGAAGAGACATGCAGAGAAGAACTCACGAGGAAGACTCTCAAGAAGAAGTTAATGGGATGCCAAGAATTCTTCACCTCCCCATTTAGTATAGGAACTGCTTAGGCTCTGCTTGCATGCTGTTTCATTGGCTGTTGTTATTCCCTTGGATGCTTTTTGCTTGGCTGTAGTTTTCTTTCTGTCCCTGCTGAGGGAAGGCCAAAGGTTGCTGCAGGCAACCACGAGCTCGGGACACCCAGAGAAGGCATCAGTACCTCAGGGATTTCCTCACCCCTTGTGCCAATGTTTCTCCCTGCATTTAATAAAAATTAAGATTGTTCTCGTTCCTCCTGGTGTTGCTGATGTATTTGTAAAAGCAGTTTCTCTCCTCCCTTGTGGCATTGACCAAATTCAGTCCCAGCTGGGCCTCTGCCTTTCTGTCTTTCTCCCTGCATGCCCCAAATTCGTCCTTGCTGTCATCCAGCAGTGCTGCCCTTCTTCCAAAGCTGCAAATTCTGTGTTTTCCTTGAGTCCCAGCAAAAGCTTCCTGCTTAGCTGCTCCGTTTCCTCACCAGCTCGTCTTTGGGCACACAAGCATGGCCTGTTCCTGCCTGCACCTTCAGGGATTGCTCCTTGCAGAATGTCCAGCCTCCCTGGACTCCTCTGCCCCTCAGGACAGTGTCCCAGGGAGCCTCTCAACCAGCGTGGCTGCACTGTCTCACCCTGGGCAGCCTCTCCAGCCTGGATGGACCTTTCTTCACATGGTCATAGTCCCGGCCCCAGAGGCCCAGAGCCTCCACCGTGTTGTGTAGAGGGAGCCGGGAAGGTGAGCTGGGCCAGGAGAGGATTCCCCTGCTGCCCCGAGCAGGGACCTGTTTCCATTTCTCCGTTACCTTTGCCAGCCCCAGTGCCACTGCCTGGCTCTGGCACTGCCAGCAGCTCAAGAACTGCACGAGCTCCCTCTGGGTCCCCATGTGCCATATTCTGGCTGTGGCTCACTGAAAAGTGGGAACCACGGCTGGATTCTTATCGTGGCGGCCGATAAGGACAAAGCCCAACTCTTGGAGGAGGAAACTGTCTGTCTCCTGCTTTATCCAGGTTGGACATGTCTTCCTGATCCCTCTGGTGCATCAAATCTTTGGGTTCTTCCCCAGATTCAGACGTGCATTCCCACAGCTGTTGCTCCCCTTGGAATTGTCTGTGCCCTTGTGTCTGCCTGTGCCCAACAGCTGGCCTGGACTGGTGGTGCAGCTACAACGAGCCTCACCTGGCACCATCAGTCACCTCCCCACTGCTCAGCACTTGGGCTTCCCTTCCAGGGCCCTGCTTCAGCTGCAACGTGGTTTCCCATTCCAACAAGGCCTTCCTGGTTATGACACAAATCACTGCGTAACATGTCACACCACCAAAGGCGCTGTCACTGCCCTGCGTGAGGGGACAGTGCAGAGAAAAGACAGCGAAAGGCTCATGAGCTTGCAGAGAGAGAGGGAGGGATCCCTCCCTCATCACTCACGGACACAACACAGAACTTGGGCATATTAATTACATTTATTACCATAAGATCAGAGCAGGATAACTGAAGCAAAAGAAATTTCAACAAGACTTGTAGGCCCATACTAAAACCTGGCCCACAAACCAAATAAAAATAGGAATGGCTTCACAGTGACAGAGAGCAGGGTTAGATCGTGTGTTCTGGAGAAATTCTTCCCTGTGAGGGCGGGTGGCCTGGCACAGAACGCCCAGAGCAGCAGAGGCTGCCCCTGGATCCCTGCAAGGTCCAAGGCCAGGCTGGACAGGCCTTGGAGCAAGCTGGGACAGTGGAAGGTGTTCCTGCCCATGGCAGGGGTGGGACTGGCTCATCCTTAAGGCCCCTTCCAAGGCAATCCATTCCATGATTCCATGGATTGATGGCTCTGAGACAGAGTCATTTGGTGACAGCATCGCCTGAGGGCCCGTTTGCTGCAAGCTCTGATGTCACCCACTACCACGGTGACACGAGCGTTGCTGCAGCGACATGAGAGGGACCACTGTGACATTGGCAGCACCACTGTGACACAGCAGCTGCCACAGCTGCACCTCAGCTCTGCGTTCCAGGTGACTGCAGCCAGTCATGCTCGCCATGGACCTGGGTGACACGTTCTCGTGCGTGCTCTGCTCCTGCTGGCCCTGCTGCTGGCAGCGGCCCCCCCTCGCCAGGAGTGGCCAAGGAGCTCTGCCCAGAGCCCTGCCACTGCCCACAGCCTGGGCAGCTGGACTGCCGGCACTCCGGCCTGGCCACCGTTGCCCCCGGCCAGCCGCCACCACGCCCTCACGTGCTGTGAGTCCCTCTGCCCCACAGAGCCCTGCAGCTGCCCCTGCTTGGCTCCTGGTGCTGCAAACCCCATGGGGGACACCCGGGGGACTCCCTGGGCAGAGACTGGGGGGGTTTGGGGGCCTGAGCTCAGCAGGAGGGTGAAGCCAGGCTGGGCACGCTGGGCCTTCTGCAGGCAAAGCCCGCGTGGGTTTTCCTGAGAGGGGCCGGGGTCTTTGCTTTCTTTGCAGCGATTTCACTGGCAACTCCATTGCTACTATTGGAAAATACACCTGGAAGGAGTACCCATGGACCGAGACCTTGTAAGCGCCTGCAGCATTGCAAATGGCAGGAGTTTGGGTATTTTCCGTCCTTTACTCTTGGGTTGCAGCAGCAGCCTGGCCCCCACGGTTTCCAGAGGGATTCAGAGCTCTGCTGCTGTGCAGGGAGGGGTGTGAATCACCAGGGCTTCCCAGCATGGCAGGAAATGCCATGAGCTGCATCTCTTGCAGCCCAGGGCACTGTCCCTGTGTCTGTTTGCCCAGGGATCAAGCTGTGGCAGCTTCAGCCGGCCAGGAGCAAATGCCTGCTCTGGCCAGGAGTGGGGACGATGCCTGCAGTGGCCCCAAGAGATGCTTCAGTCAAGCTGCTGCAGGAGATTTTCCCATGACAGTGCCATTTGCTGCTGGCCAGTGGCCGCTGTCACAATGTCCCCGTTGTGTCCCCTTGCAGAGTGCTCAGGGACAATGAGCTGCTGGCAGTGAAGAGCCATTCCCTGGAGGGGCTGTTCCTGCTGAAGCACCTGTAAGCACCGTGCCCTGCCCAGGGCCAGGGGCTCCTGCCTGCCCCTCCCTGGGGCCCTGCTGCCCAGCCCCGCCACAGCCGTGGGCACGTGGCCTTTGTCCCTGCTGGGATCAAGGCTGCAGAGGCAAGGGAAAGCGACAGGGCAAATGGAAGTGACATTTTTGGTGTTCTAACTGCAACAGGGATTTGTCCTGCAATGAGATCCTGACCATTGAGGAACGGGCTTTTGAGCCACTGCCTTTCCTGAAGTTTCTGTGAGTGATCAAGTTGCTTTCTGGTGTTTTCAGTGCAGTCTTTGCAATGGGCGCCTTTCCTGTGTTGGAAAATGCTCCTGTTCTTGTCCCTAAACCTGCCCTGCTCAGAGCCCAGCTTAGCTGCAGAGGTCAATGGTGATGGCTGCCCAGCCACACCAAGGGGACAGATCCCAGCAGGGTTATCCACACAGAGAGGAGCCATCAGAGCAGCCAGTTCTTGCAGCCTTGGCTGCACCCTGGCACAGAAATAGCGTCAGCACTTGTGCCCTTCACTTCCCCCTCCTGCTCAGGCTACAAACACTGAGAAAGCAGCAGTTTCCTCCCTCTTCCATCCTGGATTTGCACCTTTCCTCCCAAGAGATGCTGCTTGCTCCCTCTTCCCGTAGGACAGGCCCCCATTCCTTTGTGTGACCTCCTCTTTCCCCAGAAACCTCTCTGGGAATGGCCTCACGCAGATCCGCAGCGGCACTTTCCAGGCCTGGCACGGGATGCAGTTTCTCCAGGAGGTGTAAGTGGCCCCAGGGCTAAAGAAAGGCATGGCAGGGCGAGTCTCTGCAGGCTCTCTGCAGGGTCAGTAGGCAAGAGCAGCTGTGCCCTCTGGAAAGCCCTGACTGTGCCTGTGGATGTCAGCCAGGGAGCAGCAGGAGCGTGCAGCTGGAAGGGCCCTTTCCCCTGCCCTGCTCATCTCCTGCACGGCTTCCTTGACACCGGCCAGGCCATCGCCACGTGCCCGGCACACCCAGCTCCCGTCCCTGCCATCAGCCCTGACAGAGCTCTCTTGTTCCTCAGGATCCTCAGCCACAACCCGCTGGCTGTCATTGCTGACGCTGCCTTCTTCAAGCTGCCCTCGGTGATGTCTCTGTAAGTGTTGGCTGCTTTGGAGCAGATCCACAGAGATCTGTGTCTCTCTCGAGCGCCCTGTTCTCAGAAAGCAGGGGAGGTGCAGCAGCAAATCTTCCTCTTGCCCAGCCTAGTCTGCTGGAGACACAGCTACCCCTGGCTCCAGCAGAGCAAGGCAAAGGTCCAGCGGTTGCTTGTGTGTCCCCAGCTGGAAAGCAAGCCAGGAACTGGGAGACCAAACTTTCAGGGATGAGAGCCCATCCAGGGCTGGGGCCGTGGAGTGGCCACAGGGCTCTGGGAATAAAGTGCACTCCTGCTGGAGCACTCGTGCCAGCAGCTCCAGGCTCCTGCCTCCTTCAGGGACTGGAGCTGCCCTCAGTGGTAGGTAGCAGGAGGGTCAGGAGAGGCACAATCCTTTCTGGTGGCATCTGTGTGCCACAAGAGCTGCAGGACCTCGCTCCTGATTCCAACAATGGCCTGGTACAGAGCAGGGCAAGGCAGAGAGAAGCTGGGCTCTGCAATGGCTTCTCTTGAGCAGGCACAAGTGGATGCCTCTGCCAAGAGCACCACGATCACCAGGGCCCTGGGCTTGCTCTCAGATCAGAGGTGTGGCAAGGTCACTGGAGAATTTAATGAGGTCTTTCCAATGCTTGCAGAGACCTGAGTGCCACCCAAGTGACTCCGCAGACGCTGCTGCTGCTCCTGCAGACCACGTTGAGCTTGGAAACCCTGTGAGTGTGTGGGACAGAGCCCCAGGTGCCAGCAGGCCCCGAGTGCTGGGACAAGGGCTCTGCTGGGGAAACAAAACCCTGTGCCACACAGCAGAAGAATCCAGTAAGCTCAAGAGTGGCTGCTTCTTCCTGGCAGCCTGCAAATACTCAGCAGCTCAGAGGCGTAGTTTCACCTTTTGGGTGACTTGCTGCAGGTTTCTCACAGGGGAGTTTGAATGGCAGGCGGGTGCATTTCTGTGCCACGTGGTATTTTGGGAGCAGTTCCACATTGCAGGATTCAATCCCCTTTGGAATGTTTTGCATTCGGAGTGAGGGGACTTTTCCAGAGCTGTGGCACACAATGGAGCACAAGTCCCATGCGTGGTATCCGTGTGCTCCCTGAGCTGGTCTGGGAGCCACGGGCTGGGTATTCCTGCAATAATCTCCTCTTGTCTTTAGCCAAGTGCCCAGGGAAGTGGCCTGCTGCCTGTGCAAGGAGAGTCCCTTCACCGAGAGCCCGTGCAGGAGCATCCTGTTCCCCTGCAAGAAGCTGTGCAGCACCAGCGCCCCGCAGTGCGGTTGGTGTCCGGAGGGGCTGGGGGGAGCTCAAATCTGCCACTTCTCTTGAGCCTGGGGACATGCTGCAGCACTGCCACAACTTGGGGGGTCCTGATCTCCTCTTGGAGTACAGGACTTGGACAAAACACCTGGGGTTGGAAAGTTCCTGCTGATTGTCCAGATCTTGTGTGTCACATACTGTCTGGAGTAGGAACGGCTCCCTGGGATCCCCAGTGCAAAGGTGTAGGGAAAAGGGCATAATGGCATAATGGGATGGATTGAAGGGCTCTTCTCCCCTCCACAACACATCTCCCACTCTGCTCTCGCCCTGCCTGGCCCTGAGACGAGCTCCTGCAGCTCGGGGTAACTTCTGAGCCTGTGTTTGTGCTCAGCCGCTGACCTGCTCTCTTGGTGTTCTCCAGCTCAAAGAAGTCTGGTACAGACACGGGGAGAAACACTGGACATGGAACAGCCCAGAACGCTGAGCACCAGCCCAATGTTGAACCTCAAGCCCAAGGAGCCTTCACTGGGAGATGACAGAACTGCAACACTTGTGATTGCCTGACCCCAAGTGCTGAGGATGATGTCAGCAGCCTGGACAATTCCAGAAGCAATTCCTATCCCCCTCAGCATCTCTTGGAGAACACAGGCATACCAAGTGTTGATGACGTGAGGACCCAGCTCAAGAAGAAGCTGCACATGAAGAAACTGCACACGTCCAAAAGCATCCAGACTGCAAAAAGCCTTCTCCCATACCAGCGCCAGCCTCCCCGGCTGAAGGACGTGTTGGAAAAGACACCCTCAAGCTGGGATCAACAGGAGATGCAGTCACATTTAAACCGACACCGATTAAACCCCTCGGATGTAGGTGGTGGATTACACCGTGCTTACGGTGCCTCTGTCACTGGACAACGCAGAGATGAGGAGGAAGATCCAGCTCCCAGGAGGAACTACATCAGGAGACACAAACGGCACAAGAGGGACGACAGGCGGAATTGGGTTGGACATAAGCAGCTTTTGTACCAGGTTTGGAGGTCGGGAGTCAAAGTGGAGCCAAAGCCCAGAGCTGACCAGGGTCTAAAGAGGAACCTGGATTTTCTCTCTGACCCGTCGGTTCAGAGCCGCCCTGCTGCCAGCAGCTGGGGAGAGGCCTTGGCTGAAGAGGAGCAATCCTCTCTAGGCAGGCACCCCCTGATCTCCCCTGACACCACAGAGGAGAAAGGCTCCGTGCCCCTCAATAAACCTTGGAGCCCCCGCAGTCCAGACGTTGCGCTGGTTCCAGGAGAACTCTTGGAAACCGCGCTTGATCTTCACCAGCAGCTTCTGGAGCTGGACAAAGGGCTGCAAACGTTCATGGCCCACGTGGAGCGAACCCTGAAGATGGACTGCAGCCTGCCCCAGCTGAAAGCAGGCCTGTGCCAAGATGGTCTCAAAGACCAGGCTGCTAGTAAATGTGCTCCGTGAGAGGCAAGAGAACCAGGAAGCCTCTGATGCCATGGACCAGTGTCCTCAGCAGGAGAACATGATCATCCACATGGCTTTGGGGAAAGGCAAGAAACTGCCAAGGAAGGTAGGAGAGCTGCTGGGCACCGCTGCCTGTGTCCTTCTGGGCCAAGGAGAATGGAAGGATCAATCCTCTGACCAATGTCATCTTCCTTCCTTTCCTCACTGCAGAATCTGGAGGTTGTGGTGTACGTCATCATCTCTGTGGCTTTGCTGTTTTCTCATCTTCGTTTATCTGATAGTGAAGTGTGTCTTCCAGGTAAGCCAGTGTCTTGTTTGACACACAGCTGTCTGTCTCGTAGCTGGAGTGCCCAGGTGATGAGCCCCAGGTGCCCCTGCAGATGCCCCTGCACATGCTGGTACCATGGGAGATGTTTTTCCAAGCCTGGAGGTTGTGGCAGCTTCCACAGTGCCTGGCTCAGCAGGGTTCAGCTTGCCTGGGGAAGCTCGGTCCTGCCTTCTGTCCCCACTCTCCCCAGCTTTGCTTTGCTCTCCTGCCTTCAGCCACACAGCAATGAGAGTTTTCTCCCTCTCCTCTTATGGCTGAATATTACAGGAAAGCCAATGTTTACAAATCTCCCATTTTCCACCCCCAGAAGCGCTCCCGACCTCGTGAACCTGACTGCCAACGCTGCCACAGCAGGACCCTCTGCCTGAGAAGGTAACTGCCTGCCTGCCCATGCCCCTGCTTGTGCCACCAAGAGTCTTTGCTGTGCACAGAAACTCCTCCTGGAGCCCCGCAGCCACGCAGGTGCTGCCAGTGCCCAGGACTGCCCTGGCTGTTGTTTCAAACACATCGTGTTTGGGGGAGCCCTGGGAAGGGGGTCCTGAGCTCCTGAGCCAGGAGCTCCCAGCCCAACCAGCCCTTCCCATGGCAGCGCTGGGATGGATGTCCTGGGGCTCCAGTGCACTCCCAAAATGTATGTGCTCACAAGCCATACCTGTGTGTTTTCAGAACACTCTGGTCTGCTGATGGCTCTGCCCGACTTTTCCCCACTCTGTCCCCACATTGGCTGGTGAAGAACTCACTCCCATCCTCTCCAGTTGCCTTTTTCCATCCCGCGCTCATTTCCAGCTACTCTAGCCGTTGCCATCCCTCTTGGGGCTCCCCATCTCCCTTAGGCTCTGCTGACCACCCCCACCCGAGCAGGAGAGGTGCTGGCACCTGCTTGCAGCCCCTCCCTGGCCAGAGCTCCCTGCATACGGACCGGGAGCAGGGACCTCTGGGATGTGATGCCCAGAAGCCTTTTGCTCCCCACTGACCGTGCACACTGCATTGGTTTGCAGCCCTGGAAATGGCTCTTCCCACACTCCTGCAGCGGCTGCTTCCCAGACAGGGAAGAGCAGAGCACAGGCAGCCTGGTGCCCACAGCCTCCATCACCAGCTGCCTTCTCTTTGTATCCCTATTTTCCCTTTCTGTTTTTTACAGGTTCTGTGTAAATCTGCCACAGAGTGGGAGGAAGGATAACCAGGAGGCACAGGATGTGGAGCAAACTGGGCAGGGAGCTCCTCCGAGAGTTGCCCCTGTGCTGACAGTGTCCATGGTGCTTCCCAGTTGAAGAAGTCTGAGTTGTCGTGGATTAAACGCATCCGGCGTGTCTATGAATCCGAGAGATAAGCATCCCAGGAAGAGACATGCAGAGAAGACTGGAGGGAAGACTCTCAAGAAGAAGTTAATGGGATGCCAAGAATTCTTCACCTCCCTTTAGTATAGGAACTGCTTAGGCTCTGCTTGCATGCTTTTCATTGCTGTTGTTATTCCCTTGGATGCTTTTTGCTTGGCTGTAGTTTTCTTTCTGTCCCTGCTGAGGGAAGGCCAAAGGTTGCTGCAGGCAACCACGAGCTCGGGACACCCACAGAAGGCATCAGTACCTCAGGGATTTCCTCACCCCTTGTGCCAATGTTTCTCCCTGCATTTAATAAAAATTAAGATTGTTCTCGTTCCTCCTGGTGTTGCTGATGTATTTGTAAAAGCAGTTTCTCTCCTCCCTTTGGCATTGGCCAAATTCAGTTCCAGCTGGGCCTCTGCCTTTCTGTCTTTCTCCTGCATGCCCCAAATTCGTCCTTGCTGTCGTCCAGCAGTGCTGCCCTCTTCCAAAGCTGCAAATTCTGTGTTTCCTTGAGTCCCAGCAAAAGCTTCCTGCTTAGCTGCTCCGCTTCTCACCAGCTCGTCTTTGGGCACACGAGCATGGCCTGTTCCTGCCTGCACCTTCAGGGATTGCTCCTTGCAGAATGTCCAGCCTCCCTGGACTCCTCTGCCCCTCAGGACAGTGTCCCAGGGAGCCTCTCAACCAGCGTGGCTGCACTGTCTCACCCTGGGCAGCCTCTCCAGCCTGGATGGACCTTTCTTCACATGGTCATAGTCCCGGCCCCAGAGGCCCAGAGCCTCCACCGTGTTGTGTAGAGGGAGCCGGGAAGGTGAGCTGGGCCAGGAGAGGATTCCCCTTCCAAATTAGAGGCTGTCAGAGATAGGGAAAATGATATACTGGACAAAGCAATACAGATTTATTCACACAGACATGTGGGAGAAAATCCCATGAGTTTATTTATCATCAGCTATTATTTGACTCTGTCTTTCAGAATAGTTGTATTAGAAGATTGTAGAGTTCAGCAGCTGATAGTTTGTACTAAATCTGCTTTTGCTAGCCATGCTAAGTCTGACATAATTGTGTCAGACAACAAGCTCCCATTTTATGAGCATATGCTTAAGCCATTGCAATGAATTATGGCACAGCACATCCCCATTATCCTCAGTCTGACTTGTTGATTGAAAACAAAATAATAAAGTGTGTACTAAAATGGCGATGGGGTCAGACCCTGACCCATATTTAATGTTGTTAAATTACCAAATGACATCACTGGAGCATGGGTTCTTATCTGCTGACATCTTGTTCAATAGAATAGGGTTGTCTGGGCTGCTAGAAGTGTATGTCAGAGTCAGTGGATACTTGTAGACATGTAGAGTGATAGATAAGATAAAACCACAATACCCAGTGTGATTTAAGGGCCTGGAAGCTGCAGCCACCTCATGAAAATGAAGCCATGCATGTCTGTGCTGGGAAGCTGTGCCTGCAAGCAGCACAGCTGTCAAAACATGTAGCCACGTCTAACTGTGTGTGTCATCACTCAGGTGTGTGCTGAGGAGAACCAGGTGAGCCTCTTCCAACCCCAGCAGGCAGGAGATACATAAACTGGTGCCACAGAGTCAAAAACTCCAAGGGACTGCAATGAACAGGGTCTAGAACAAACAAAAACAGAACAGACGAAATCAAAAGATAAAAAGGAAATGTGCTTTTTTCTCAGGGAGTCAATGCAACCTCAGTCTTAAAGGGATGACTCTGTGGTCTTGTGTCTGCACTCCTCTGGAAACAGTTCCATGTCATTCCAGGAGAGATATGCCTAGCTCTCATCAGGTGCATTCTCCCTCTGCCACATTTTTTCATTACTGGGTGATGCTGTTCCTTAACTTCAGAAGGGTTCTTCGTTGTAACGGCTGTTTCAGCTCATAGGAAATGGCATTTTCTCTCTTTCTGTGGAGTCTGCTTTGTGCAATGGAGAATTAAACATTGAATTTAATCATAATATATGTTCTCTTGGATACAGTGGCTAGTCAGTATGTTTAATTATGGCACTATTTCCTTTTCTGCTCCTCCATTCTCCCCCTAAAAGGAAAGGAGATTCTCAGGCCATGGAGGTTGAATTGTCAGCTTGTGACCTCCTAAGGTTAAATTATTATTTGGGTTAAATTCTTCTTCATAGCCTCATACTTTGGAATAATATTTTATATAATATAAAATTTAGGGACAAAATTGAACCTTCAGGATGCAGTGATCATTCATTAGATATTAGATATTTCATTCCTGCCTCAAAAGCAAAGTGTTTGGGGCTTTTGGTTGCTTGTTTGGGTTGGGTTTTTTGTTTTGGTTTGGTTTTTTTTCCCCTGAGCAAATGTGTGTTTTTCAGTACCTGGAGACAGATGGAAACAAAAAAGAGAAGGAAGAAAAGAAAGGAAATGGATGAGACAGATCTTAAGGCATATAAGCATGCAGCCCATGAGGTTAATGGATGCACCAGCATCCTGCCTAGCTGTGCTAGATCACTAACACTGTCTCCATGGTGCCATCTGAGAGTTCTGGGACATCAGCTTCCTTTAAGAAATACCCCTACTCACCACTGACCTTATTTTTTGAACATAATGTTAGGGGATGACCTAGAGGATAGAAGGTAATGGATGGGAACCAATTTAATCTGAGCAGTTGTGAGTGTTGGATGAAGCTGCTCTGACTGCATGTTGACTTTCCAGGTAGTGTCAAGGTACAAAGTTTTGTTCAGATTTCAAAACTGCCATCAGTTCAAATTGCTGTGACAACACATCCAGTCAAGTAAGGATGTTCCAAGCCTCTCCCTGAGCCATCCTGACACAGCTGCTATTTAGCATCCCCGAATGCTGGTGCTCATTTCTTGGTCAAATCAATCTGAGTTTCAGATGTGACAGAAATGCCATGCAGGATACTAATATTTTTTGTTGCAGTTGGTTTTTCCTATTTCCCCTTCAAATTATGACTTCAGAGAAAATCTCTTTTAAAATGCAGCTGTGTTCTACTTCATGCCATGCTGGTATAGCTTCATTAATTTAATGTTGTTTCTCCTTATTTCTGGGTTAGTATCAAAAGAATACAGCTAATTATTTTTGGAACACAGAAACAATTCTTAACAGGCCACACTTGCCTCTAGCATATACTCTCAACTCAAACTAAATATGTTCTGATATCTAAAGGAGTAATTAGAAAAAGTTCCTTTGTTATATGTCTCCATTTTATTGGTGTTTGAAAATGCTAATGGTGAAATATATCATAAAAGAGTAACTTAATTGTACTTGGGGTCCAACAGAATACAAATAATACAGGTTTTCTCTACAAAATTAAATAGTATATTAAAATATCAATGTATTAACCAGAGATCACTGAATTTTTTAGTAGCTATTGTGGGAGAGAGCTGAGCATTTATTGCTTAAATTATAAACTTTCTCCTAGTGATGACTACTGCTCTTAAAAGGGAGAAGTAGCATTAGAGAAAAAATATTGGTTTGTCTTTTATGTATAATTTTCCAATGTGTATAATTTTTTTATACCTCATAGTTATAATTACTAGTTAGAAGTACTAGATTAAAAATAGTGGGCTATAAAGTCAGATTCTTTCAAAAGTAAGACACTTTTTGGGTGGAAGCATATGTAAGCATATTTTACAGTATCTGAAAAAAAGGTGAAAATTTGTGAAAATACAGATCTTAATTACTTGAATAATGTATTTTCATGTGCCTGTGATCTCTAGTGCCAACTGCTTGACAAACCTCATGTCTATAGAAGAGCCCATATGTAATATAATTGGTTTCAACTACAAACTGCCCACACAGGGAATTAAATGTGCTTGGTGCTCTTTTGGAAGAGGCCCCACATTGCAGAGTTTTGGTCCAACAATGCAGTTTTTTGCTCATGCCTTCAGCCCACAAGTGAAACCCCTACTCTTAAGTGTAACTCATGTCAAATACTTGTTTTAGGCTTCTTGTTTTAGAGCCTATTCCAAAAATATCTTCTAGCAACCACTGATTTGGGTCTCTCTCTTCAATCCAGTCCCCAGTTAATGCATCTCCAAGGAATTTTGGTTGTTCGCTTCTCTTTGAGACATGTCAGGATATTATCAGGGAGAAAAAGTCCACACTGATGGGCTGTGTGGTGCTGTGAGCATCATTTCCCCCCAGCATTCCTGAGAGGTCCTTAGTGCTCAGTGTGTGCTCAGGAGTGGCACACACGTCGGTGACTACAGCGTTTCTCAGCCTCCACTTCTCCTCAAAGATATTAAACTCTGAATACCTCTCTCCAGACTTCCAGTCCACATTTCTCTGGGTTCCTCAGCCTCTAAGGAACTCAGTTGGCCAGGGACCTTGTGTTTTCCAAGCTGTCTTTTATCTGTTGCCATCTTCACATCTATTGCATCTATTGCTCACTTTCACTAGGAAGGACATAGGATGGCACTTCTTTGCTTTACAGGGTGAAGAGGATGTGGCCATCACCCTCACACAGCATATGGGGAGTGAGAATCACAGAGCTTCCTAGTCCTGGTGTGGGATCCTGTAAAGATAACACTAAAGAAAACAAAAGGTTTAACCTGAGGGAATTTATAGTGTGACTTAGGGAATGGGAGAAGGCTCCAGGGCACAGAGGGAACTGTCAGGCTGGAAATAATGGGGTTACAAGAATAAGAAAAGATGAACCTGATGTGACAGAGAAGACGTCAGCTTTGAGTGCTTGGACAAGCAGAAATTTCTAATAGTTTTTGGCTTTTTCCATTAGCGGTTTTTCAATGCAGCACTCTCTAAACAAGAGGTTAAACCAACAGTGCAATAAATACTTCTCAAGCTACAGATGACAATCTTCATCTTTCTAGGACAGAGAACCTCCTGCACTGAGTGGAACCGTGGGATCTAAAAATAACAAATGCTTTGTTCCCTGCTGTTCTTGGAGAGAGCCAACAAGGAAAAGCTCTTTTGCTTTGCTAAAAATGGGTAGCAGGTCTCACAGTTGTCTAGGGAGAGGAGAAGGGAGAAGAAAGAAGATGGCATTTGCATTTTAACTACAGACAGGGGAAACAGATGTTGGCAGAGTTGAGTGCTCAGAAGTACAGGGCTGTTCAGGCAAAGTTGCCGAGGTTTTAATTTTTTTTTTTAGAGGGAAGAAGGGCTCTTTGTTTTGTTTTTGTGTTTACTCAGAAGGGACAGCACTGGGGGGGGGGCGGGAGGGGGTGCGGGGAGAAGAGAGGGCTTTGAGATAGTACATGAAAAAGAACATGAAATGTGCCCTAGGGTTTGCTCTACCTCTTCACCAACAAAAAATCATGCCTGGCTCAGGTTCTCCAGACTTTGTGTCTGAATACTTTCAGCAAGCTGAAAACAGCCTTGAGGGGGGTGTCAAGTGGGGCGGAGAGACTGCCACACAGAAACAACCATTTGATTAGTTTGGATACACAAGTGCCCTGAAACCTGCTGACTGTGAGCAAAGACATTAAAGTAAATTAAGATTTCTTCCCTGTTTAACTCTTGAAACCCATAGCTTTCCCTTTCCGCCCTTTAATTTGGAAGTAAACCAGCACACTGTTCTTTGAAATATCACTGTAATCAGCCCTCCTTTGTCCTCCTCTGCCCCTGTTTCTGGCTGGAATACAACCAGTGAAACTCTGTGGTACACCAAACAGCTGCCAGCTACATAGCAAATTACTTTCTTACAGACTTAGAGTAAACAGAAACACATTTTTTTAAAAAAGTGAATAAAAGAAAAGGCAGAAGTAATGTAATGTACAAATTCCAGAGATTAAAGAAGTTCTTGTACAGTTAGGAAGCGGCAAAAAACTATCGGTGATAAAATCAGAAGAATGTTCATAGTACTACTACTAATTAATGTGTGAAATATTCTGAAAAAAGCTTTTGAATTATGCATGATAGCTCATTGCTTAACTGGAGACAAAGAAACTTGGCTTTTTAATTCTGGCAAAGCCTTTATTATGCAGACTTTTAGTAAATCACTCAGTTTACCCTTTAGTCTCAATGGGGAGCAGAGAAGACAGAATTCAGATGAAGCCCGACCTCTTGGCAGGGAGGTTGGAACGAGCTGATCTTTCAGCTGCTTTTCAGCCCAAAGTACTTAATGAGGACGTGTGGCAGCACCCCGACACACGTTTCTCTCCCAGGTACAAAGTCACCTCCGAGTCCCAGGGAGATGCTCAGCCTGGCCGCTCACGCTTCATGCCGTGCTTTCTCTGGCAGCTGAGGCTCCCCAGTACTCACTGCCCAGGAGCCGCTGAAAGCACACTTCAGGAGTAGGGCTGGGGCAGCATTTTACTCATCCTGCAGAGCTCGTGTTCCCTTCCCTGGCAGAGCAGGCAGATCAGGGCATTCCTTGCTTGATTTTGCAGCAGATCTGTTGAGTCCTGCAGGCCTGCATCTGTCTATCACCACATACCAGACATGGCTGTATCTGCAATTTTCTAAAAGAATACCCTGTAAGGAGGAATCAGCCACTCGATACTCCAAAGTGTGTTCATTTGTGTGACAGGGGCAGTGATAAATCTGTTCTGTTCTTCCTATCTAAACATAAAAAATTTACTTTGCTGGTTTTGTCTGGTGTTTTTAACTGGTCACAAGACTCTGAGATACACATACACGGACATTAATGAATAACATATTCCATAGTGTCGCATCTAAACCCCAAAGTTTTCCCAGCGCTTTGGTTTTCTTTTCAGTCCTATTTTATTTGCATCGCTTCTTAACTCCAGTGCTGCTGTTGGAACAGAAGGTGTGTTCATCGCACTGGCATGGTCACCATAGTTACTGGCTGCTGCAGGGAGGAACGCTGCCTCTGTCTCTGCAACTTTGAGGAAGTGAAATCAGACATTTTATAACCCGAAAGGAATATACGAAAGCGAGACAATTGAGGTTATGTTGTGCTTATATGAGGTTTGCAGCGGTGTGCCTTGAATTACAACCGCCTTGCGGGTGATTCATGCGGCGGACCATTACTTGAAAACAAGGTGTTGATGATTAACATTCATGGGCAGTAACAAAAGGCAGGAATGAGAGTGTGGTCTCTGGAACAGGATGAGCTCAGTGCTCTGCAGCCCACACGGCACAGCCCCGCAGCCAGCGTAGGGATGATGTGCTCAGTGCAGGGATGATGTGCAGTGCAGGGATGATGTGCTCAGAGCAGGGATGATGTGCAGTGCAGGGATGATGTGCTCAGAGCAGGGATGATGTGCAGGCAGGGATGATGTGCAGTGCAGGGATGATGTGCAGTGCAGGGATGATGTGCTCAGAGCGCAGGGATGATGTGCAGTGCAGGGGATGTGCAGTGCAGGGATGATGTGCAGTGCAGGGATGATGTGCAGTGCAGGGTGATGTGCAGTGCAGGGATGATGTGCAGTGCAGGGATGATGTGCTCAGGGCAGGGATGGTGTGCAGTGCAGGGATGGTGTGCAGTGCAGGGATGATGTGCAGAGCAGAGATGATGTGCTCAGTGCAGGGATGATGTGCTCAGCCCTGGGATTATGTGCTCAGAGCAGGGATGATGTGCAGCGCAGGGATGATGGCTCAGCCCTGGGATGATGTGCTCAGCCCTGGGATTATGTGCAGAGCAGGGATGATGTGCAGTGCAGGGATGATGGGCTCAGCCGTGGGATGATGTGCTCAGCACAGGGGTGATGTGCTCAGCCCTGGGATGATGTGCTCAGCCCTGGGATGATGTGCTCAGAGCAGCGATGATGTGCTCAGGGCAGCGATGATGTGCCCGGTACAGCCCAGTTAACTAGCCTGGCTTTGAAGGGTTCTCATCCCATTAACCCCATCTGCTTCTTTAGGAAGTGATTTCTGTACCACAGCAGGACAGGTGGGCAGGGGAGTGGGGCAGGCTGGGGAAAGAGAAGAATGTACTGCAGTGGGCCATCCAGAGGTGCCCACAAATACAGGCAGTGCTTCTGCCTCTCTTGGCAAAAATAGAAATAGTCACAAAGCCTGATACTGGGGCTGTTTTTTTCTTAGCATCATCTCCCTCCTCTAGAGCTGTGTGCTCTGAGCAAGGCGGGTGCCCAGTCTCAGGGAACTGCACAGAACTTTGATGTGCAAGTCACACAGAGCACCAGCAAGGCCCTTCACACTGCCTGCTGCTCTAATAACCCCTCCTTGCTGCTCTGTGCTTTCCAGCCTAAACTCTGGTTGCTGCCTGCAGGGTTAATCATGCCTGAGTTGTTCTACAGACAGGCAAGTGTGTGTCTGGCCAGAGGTTCCCCAGCAGCCAGGCCACCACGTAGGGAATGATTTTGCCTTTGTGCAGCCATTCGATGGCCACTGGCCAGGCATTGCTTCATATCCATTCAGTCTTCTGTGGGCAAGTCTCCTTGCTGATATTAGTGCTGAAGCAGAAGCATATCTGCAGCTCCTTCTCTTCCCTAATGACGTTTTGATCTAACAATACTATCTTTCACTATTTTAGGAGGGAAAATAATTTAACTTCTGCTCCTCTTACTCTGTCACTACTGTTCTACCAGCCTTGTAGGTGGTTCAAGAGACATCTGAGCAGCCAGAGCCCACTTTGGGATGTGGAAAGGCAAGAGAAAGTGAACATGGCTTTCTGAAGTGGAACTTTTTAATTAATTTGAATTCCATGTTTGAGTGGCAGAAAAAAAATTAAGCAGAATTAAGACTAAGTCAGGATTGCCCATCTCCTGTGGATTTGGGAACAATGACTATATTTTTCCCTGGTGGGGAAAATAGTGACCACTTGCTTTAATCAACTTCAGCCAAAAGGTACTCTGATAGAGAATTTCTGTATTTTAGAAGTAACAGTTCAGTTAATACCTTGAAGTCCTATCTGGTAAAATCTAGCAAAACTAGTTCATTCTTGCTGCCTCTTTAGGGATAAAGGAATATTTTATGTGGTATAAATATAAAGCTTTGTATAAGAACACAATAGCAACCTGCTCCAGGTTCTCAGACTCCTCTTTTGGTATTCCCCAAAGCACCTCACTGAGTCTGGGTCTGCCTCACTCCTATTGACAAACTGCCTCCACAGAGCAACCAATTTCTGTCAGCACCTTGGGCAGAAATTGAGGCTTTGCTGTACTGAACAACTGGAACACTCAGTGTATATCACCAGAGCTTTTTGGAATTAACTTCAGCTGAAATTACACACAAAATGATGAGGACTTTCTTCCCAAATTCAAACATTTTGAAAGCTAAGGTAAATATTTCTGGATAAAGAGAAGAATGATGAAACCTCCAGGGACACTGACACAAAGATTTATGGCTGAAAAAAAAAGAAACTGCCTTGTTCCTGATGATGCAGAGCATTGGGTTTTGCGTCAATTGTCTTCATTACTGTGCTGACAGGAGAGGAAGTAACCAAAACTTCTCTCACTTACATTATTTTTTCCACAATTAAAAAGGCTTTCTGAGAAAACAAAAAATACATTTAGCAATATAATGTTATGTATCATTTTTAAAGGGTGATGCATTAGGAAATTCCCAAACTTCCAATCACATTTTGTCCTCTTTCCAGCTTCCAGCCTCTCCTCAGAAGTTTTGACATTAGTCAAGTTCAAATACACATTAATGAAAAAGAAAGAATAAACAGAACTTCAAACTTTAAAACACGAAATTATGTTAAAAATCTAAGTACAAAATGAATGCAACCTATGCTGGTTTTGTATTAATATATATTTTTGGTAAGGAAGAAAAGGAACCAGTTATGGAAATAATTCCCTGTAAGCAGCTTCCTTTAGACTTGACAAAAAACCAATCAGTGGCTGATTATTAATATTGACTCATTGTTACACCAATGAAAAGTTAGATGCGCCTTTGTGAACACACATGGAAAGACACAAAACCCTGGAATCCCTCTTTTGCTTCCAAAGCCACTGTGGCAGCTCCACCTTCAGCCTCAGTGACTGTGAGTCCTTCTGCTGCTCCTACAGATCTGTCAAACATACCTGATCGATTTTTGTAGCTCAGTGATATCAACTTGATAGTGTTTAATGAGGCTATTAAATGTTGTCTAATGATTTTTCAGTAATATTTTCTCCAAAGTGTCTAGATCAATGATCAAAATACACTCTTAGAATTTTCTTGGCAACTGACATTTTGTAGTTTGCCTGTAAGACCTGATGGTTTTCTTTTAAAAGTACCTGTCTGTGCTCTGTACTACAACATAGGATGGAACTGCAGGAAAACTCCAAACCCTTTAGCTTCAGGAATTAAATTACTAACTTGAAGCTGGGAATTTTTTAAATTCATGTCTCTAAGATAAAGTGAACAGGAAAATTATACACATGGCAAAAGAGAGAGCAATGCAGCCATGCCTTTTGTTAGCATCGACTCTCAATGTAGAATTGATATCCATCATTTTAATCAGTTCTACAATAGCAATATCTGGAATATGAAATTTGTTATTTTGCTGGTTTTGTAAATATTTTGGCAAATGTCTTCATGCCTGTTTCTATCCCCAGTCCATGGAGCAAGTGCTACCTTGCAGGACCTTGTACAGTTCAGTGCTTTCTGCTGCTCCTGCTTTCTCTTCCTTCCTCTCCTCATTGTCTTGCCACTTTGGTGTTCCACTTTGCTTATTCTTTTCCACTAGTAATTTGTACCTTCACCCAACCCAAATCAATGTTGACAATAGGAAAAATAATGGAATAAGGAAATAAAAGCTTTTTCTATGACCCTGAGAAGATGTTCCCCAGGACAGCTGGATTCCTAACCTTTTTGTGTGCTTGTGCCTGCAGTGGCTTTTGGCTTGTCTGCTTGGCTGTGAGCTCTTCAGAACTCACACCAGCTCTTACTCTGTGCTGCACAGTGAGTTTTGTGTAACAGAGCCCTCGTGGTGTCCCTGGGCATAACTGTAATGGATATAATAAACAAAATAACTTACCCACTTTCTTCCACTTGGCTGAGCATTGTTTTTCACTGTCACTTCTCCATTCGTAATACATGACGATAGGACTGAGCGAAGTGTGTTTTTTACTACTTTAAATCCTTCTCTGTGAAAAAAGAGCCAGATGGGATATTCCAAATGTACACAATAAACTGTGTTCAGAGGAGGCTTCACTGGGACTCTTTCAAGCAGTATAACCCTCAATTTAGGGCTCTCCTTCTCTTCTTATTGGAAGGGTAATTCTTTTTACCATGACTCCTGATCTTAAACTTCTTACCTTTAATATGGCATCATTACAGCTCTCGTGGATAAACATTTATCCTTTCACTTCCTTAGTATGGGGAACACTGGAATGTGACCCTACTGTGGTATAAAACCAAGAATTGTCTCACAGAGGGATTCATCCTACAGTAGTGGGTCTAGTACAGCCTAGGGTCTGACTACATGCCATAAGAAAGTAGCAGCCTTTGAAATTTATTGTCAGGGGGCCTGGAAAATGTCTCAGAGGAGCTTTTCCTTTTTGATTTGTATCTCTTCCCTCCCTGTCAGCTGTGTTGGCCGCAGTTATTTACACATCTTCAGAGAGAAACAGATGTCAGCAATAACAGCAATAATAGAGCTGATTCAGTTTCTAGGTGTTAGCCAAGATCTGCAAACATCTCTTGATGATACTCTGCATTTGCCATGATAAATGTGACAACATTTAACCTGGAAAGCCTTCAAGACAATGCAGCTATTTCCAGAGGGATTTAATGTAACTGGACCATAATCATCTTCAAAATCATCTTCTTTTGCCTTTGGCAAAGGTCCATCATCACCTTTTGAACAGTAAGTGGTATTGCCTAAGGACAGCCGCATCCAGGAATCCTCCCTTGGAAATGTTGTCAGTGTGACTTCCAAGATATTTCCGCTCTTTTTTAGAATTTTTACAAGGAGTGGAATTTCAGGGAGAGGGATTGATTATACATACTCTGAATAATTAATTCTCATACAGAGTACTTAGCAGTGCTGTATTGCATGGGTTAAACACCACAGGAGGTGGTGATCAGCACATGGAAATACATTACTGGAAAGAAATTCAGCTTTAATACTGTGTTTATTCTCTCTTGGGGCTCAAGTGCTCTGTGAAATGAGGTCTCTGAGCCAGCCCCAGCAGCACTCAAGGCATTTACTGCTTGGGTTTTGCAGTGAGTTAGGGTAAGTGTGAGGCAGAGATGGGATGCAGAGCCAAGCTGGGCACCAGTTGCCAGCTGCCAGGAAAGGAGCTGAAGGCAAAGCCCAGGACAAGCAGGAAAAGTCCAACTTTTTCCCGTTGTTTTGGATATAAGGAGTGCTGCTGCTGGTCCCTGCAAGGCAGTAATCACATGCACTCCCAACACAGAGCAAGGTAATCAACTGGCAAAGTGAAATAATCTGAAAAACCATTAGCTTTCTAATGACTCTTGGAAACCTCATTAAAATTGGTCACTTACTGATTGTTCACATTGCTGGAAATTTGAGCAAAACATTGTGGGCTTTCTCCATGACTGAAAAGTTAAGACAATTTTCTCTATTCTACAAACAAAATTAAAAATAAAGAATAATGGATTTCTCAAGAAGCTTTAAGAGATCCATTTGCAACCACGCCCTTTATTATTATAAATCCCAGTACCAATATTAACTTTTCTCTCTCAGTTCCTCCATTCCAAAACATTTCCTCTTCAAACCCAATCATGTTTAAGTGTGAGTTTTATTATCCATGCTTCTCTTGACCAAGGAACTTGACAGCTCCCTGAGTTTTCAGTTCATGCTCCCTGATCAGACTGTCTCTGGCTAATTACTTTTTTCTGCCTAATCATCACTAGCCAGTTTTGCTGCCTGATATAAACTCCCTTCATGGATGGCAAATAATATGGGAAAGTGAGTAAGAGAAGGCTCATTCTCTTCAACAGGGCTCCATCAAGGAGAGAGAAAACCACTGCAATACAGAGTTTACAAGTTTTATGTTTTCCTCAGAACTTAGGCAATCTCTTCTCTAGTTTAGAGCTAACTCCTCAGTGACTGAGTTAGGATAAACTTTTTTTGCAGACAGTTTGGTCTCTCTGTGCTCACTACTGCACCTCTGTAAGTGCTCAAAACCTCTTTTCCCAGACTGGAGGTGGAAGGTCCATGATATTACAAACTAGAGCAGTTCTAGCCCCACATGGGAGCAGAATGGTCCCAGAGGGAGTGATGGGGACCATCAGAAAAATCTCCTTTGAAATTTGGTAGATAGATAAACAAATTGACATATGTATTCCTAGGTAGCTGAAAAGACCTCTCTATTTAATGCTTCAGTGCATTAACTGTCAATGCACCAATAATCAACTTAACTGGTGCATTTGTAATGTTTTAAAAATAATAGAGAAATGCTTCTCGATTTTCACTATCATGTTTTTTATTTCCTTGATAATGGAGTGGAAAATTTTTGTGAGCCTGGAAAACTCACTGTAATTTGCTAGAAATACAGAGAATTACTTCTGTCCCTATATAGTGTGCAACGCTGACGGATGGAGCAATGGCATCCAGTTTACTTCCCCAGCTGTTAGATGAAATTTCACTTGCTCTGGCTTCTCTGTGTTGTCTGGCCCCAAGCAGTTCTCTGGTTTGTTTTTGATAGTGTCCATCAAACTGAATCCATAGTCCCAGGCAGCAAATGAAGCTTGATTTGTGCCAAATTCATTGCACATTTACAGGTAGTGAGTGGCTGTCAATGCATGTTAATAACAGGGAATTGGTTGTTAGGGAGTAGGAATTTAATAATGCCTGGAAACTATCTGCTAGCAATAATGCTGGAAATAAATAACTACCTGAACTGCCTCTCCAGACAAGAACTGTCTGGCATGGTTTGCTAGAACTTTGCTATCGGGACTATAGAAAGTGAAGTATTCTATGTTTTGAGATATATGCAGCCTGTCTGTGCATGTTATACCTACTAGGGCCAGTGAACTACAATTCCTTCAATGGCTGTAATACTGAAAATGGGTGCATAGCTATCTGCCCTCATGGATAAATGCCACAGGATGTGTGGCACAAAGCCCACCAATGTGTGTCTTCCATAGCCTGGCTCATGCACCATTCCCATGACACACTCAGAGTAAACTCTGCTTTTTCTATTCACTCCAAGTAATGCCTGAGTTTGCTGAATTGTTCTTTGACAAACTGTGCTACTACAGCCTGTGCTGAGTGGTATTTCTTGGCCCACATGTTCATTCCAGAAGGCTTATCTGAGGAGCAAAGCAGTGTAGTAAGTTTTGTTAATGCAACCTGAATCTTTAGACAGTCTGGAGGCTTTATATTAAAGCAGTCTTTTTTTGCCACAGTAATGAAATGTAGTCACTGACTATTTTATCTCTACGTGTAGTGTCAAATTTAATAAAAATGCAATGATTTCAGACAGGCAACTTCCCCAGAAATCTGATTCCATATTCAGATAATCATATCCTGTCTTGTTTCATTGTCAAGTGACAACTGAAATCCTTGGTCTCACTCCTAAACCACAAAAAGATACAGACTGAATTTGGGATTCCAGATAGCCAGGGAAGCACAGGTATTGCCCCTGTTTTGATGGACTTGCTGCTACTGTGCCCTCTTCAAAACAGCTCCAAATATCTTTTGAGGATGTTTCTTGATAAGAGTGACTGGGGAAACATGCACCAGGCAGGGAGTTAGAGGATATCTGGAATAAGCATTCTTCTAGCATTTTGTTTTGCTGTTCAAGGCACTCTGAGTATTACATGAAAAAGAAATACAGGCTTTCAGTGATAGATTTGCAAGTGAATAATGTTTTCTTATTCAGCTTGAGCTATCTTTGTCACTAAAAAACCACTGTATGTAAGCATACCAAAGTGACTGGATATTTATTGATATTTTATGGTGTAGCTTCAGTTACCAGGCTGAGAAAAAACTTGCAGAAATTGTTGTGGTATAAAGGTGATCCTTGAATCAGCTCCTTAAGCAAGTCCAGAGCCTTGATCAATGGAGGATTTTCCTTAAGCTGATAAGTTTAATGAAAGTACAGACTAAGCTTCCTATGCCAAAACCCAGCCTTTTTAGTGCAAAAGAGAAATCCTACAATAATTTCTACTACTGGAGTTTGAGTGAGGACTTTTCTTTCAAATGCATTAGTTTAGTAGCCCACAACCACTTTCCAAAGTACTTTATCTGACTTATTTTTTCTTCAAAGAAAGGTCTTGTTCTAGTTTGTTGTTGTTGTTGGGTTTTTTCTTTTGTTGTTACCTTTTTTTTTTTGCTACATTTTGTGAAATTCTGTTTGTCCAGTTTTCATTGATCCAAAGTATAAAAAATCCTCTTTTTATTTCTTTTAAAAAGTTTTTTTTCCCTTCTTTTAAAAAATCTTCAGGAGCTATGTATGCACCCAGATAACTCAGAAATAGATTCTCTTAGAACGTCTGTCTTGCCATGAGCTTGCTCCTCAGTAGAGGAAAAGGGGCTTTGACTCAGTTGAAAAAAATGTCTCTCAGATGTTGCCAAGTTAGTGTTTGAGCAGCTCATACTGGGCATGGGCAATAGATGATTTGCCACAAAATTAGCAGCAGGCTCCTGCAGAGTCCCTGGTGTGGAGGGAGTACTCCAGTGAGAGATGAAGAGTTCTTGGGCCTTCTCCCTGAAGTACAGGTAATCAACTCTAAACCATAACTGAAACCTTTGGTCAAAATACATCCGAGTAATACCAGAATACTGGAGTTCATTTTTCCTTTGGATGTGTATTGTGAATCTCAGATTCTTAGCTTTTCCCTTAGTACTTCTTGTAACCCACTTCTGAAGGCAGGGCAATTTTCTTCTTCTGCAACTGCTTGTTTTTATGTTGTGTGACTGTCCCTGCCTCATTCTAAACTGCTGATACAAAAAGACAATAACAAAATCATCTTACTGCAGAGTTTGTGATAGATAGCATGTTTGAAATACATAGGAATTGGAGAAAGGAAAAAATAGCAAAGCATTGTTAGCTGAATTCTGAATTTCAAAGCCAGTTTAATTTAGTTCAGGATCCTAGTTGAAGGCTTTGGCTTTATTTTGCATCTTTGGAGTTGATATTTTGTCTCACTCTTACGTGCATCATAATGCCATTTTACCTTTTAAAGACATTTTAGAGGTATTCAGACATTTTTAGGTAGTAGAATATAGTACAGCCAGGAACAATACCAGTGTGCATTCACTTTCAGAGTTCCATTTTCCCTGGGATTTTAAGGCAATGTAAGATCTAAAAGTTGTTTGTTTATCTGCTGTGCAGACTATGGCCTTGACTTTCAAAAGCAGTTTTGAAAGCTTCTTTTCAGCAGCAGTTTTGAGGGCTGAGAGATGTCAGTCACACACACAAAGGCTGTAGCTTGTCCTGATTGCTTCTGAGCACACCAGCCTTGCCTCTCTGAGTCTGCAACTTGGCCTTCATACATGAGCTTTTCATCAAAAAGGCACATTTATCTGGAAACTAATCACAGGCTTTATTTTAATATGTGCATGGTGGGGAGCTGAGAAGAGGAGCTGTACCTTGTTGATACTGCCAGAGGTTCAGAACAGGGACTGTGTGAGGCTCTTTCAGCTCCATCTCTGCAGAAAGAGACCTTGGGGAGGGGGAGCTGCAAGAGCAACCAGAGAGGCCCCTCACACACCTGAGCTTGGCACTGTGTCTGCTCTGAGCTCTTGGTCCAGCCCTGGCACTTCATTTTCCTGAATTCTGATGTCTTTACTTTCCACTCAACACCTGGAAGCCGCTCAGCAACACTTCAGAGTGATACTTCCCGATGGAACATGTTATTAATTTAGTGCCCAGTGCCAAGGTTAGTTGTCATTCCTCCAACATCAATGTGAGAGAACCATGAATCTTGTCATTGTATTTTTACAGTATTTTTATAGTTTGCTGTCTCCCATCGTGTCCTGGTGGTACAGTATAACAGAACAGAGATGAGATGTTCTCAAAAGCAAAGAAAAGCAAAGCCAGAGTTGTTAGCTGATAATGCTTTCCTTTGGCTTGATTGTATTACAGTGTTGTAAAGAATTTGAGAGGAACTGGAGATTAATAATGAACAATATCTGTCCAGCCTTGCCTATTTTACAATGATACTTCCAAATACAAGTGCATCCTTTCCAGTGGGCTCAACACAGCCATCATCTCAATTCTGGCCTCCAGATAGATTACATTTTATACAAAAATATTTTCTTTGATGCTCTTTATGTGTGTTCAGCCAATAAAAGTAGACATAAAATTGTATTATATTTCCCAGAATGTAAAGAAAGGTAACAAGAATGAATGAATGAATGTGGAAAATATACTAGACTTGTTTTAATATGAAATTAGCTTTTTGCAACAAAGAGGTAGCCCATAAAAACTGAAAGTGTCTGGGATTGCTGGGTATAATAAATTCAGTAGAGAAACAGATAAAATTTACTGGTCATGAGATAGCAAGAGGCTGGGAATATCAGGATCAAAGGAATATTAACAACTTGATAAATTCCTAAATTTTACAGGAGACCATCAAACAAATCAGTGATGACAGACAACTGAATCCAATCAAAGATAATTTTAGAGGTGGCATTCAAATCAGTCTGTGCAGTGTGATGAACTGGGGAGTTCAACATGCTGACTCCAAAATGTATTTCTGACAAAATCTATTAACAGAAAGGTGATTTTTTAACAAGTGAAGAACATGAAAATGTGGGACATGATGCATGTGAATGTTGGCACAAGGATTGCTCCTCTATCCACTCAGATCTCCTCTGTGCTTCTTAGGGATCCTTTTAACAGAGACCTGATCAAGAAGTTGCAACTGGAAACATAAAAAAGACAGGATTTGTCTGAAAAGGAAATGAAAAGGAAATTCAAAGTTTATTGCAGCAATTTTGCCAAAAGACATGAAAAGACAAAAAAAAGAAAATGAACAAGTTTTATACATTCTAAGGAACAGCAAATGCAGGATATTTCTTTTTTTGATAAAATATCTGAAAAGAGATGAAGTTTATGAAGGAAATGGCAGTTTCCCCCCATATTATTTTATAGCCACATTTGCAAAAGTTTATGCTTTTGATATAAGATGAAGTGTTATCAAATCACTGGATACTGAAGAAATTCAAAGTTTTTAAGGTTCGTGAATAAGGCAAGATCACTGGCTTGACATTTTCTTCTAATCTGTTTACTTTGAACAACTTCAAGTTAAGAAGAAAAATACTGTTAAATAAATGAAGCCATGTGGGAAATTAAGTCCAAAATGTGCCATAAACTTTGTGTTAGTCAAATTCAGGAGGCAAGGAAGGACAGTGAAGTGAGTCTGAGAATTTAACATGGCTTTTGGGGGTGAAAGGAAGTGATAACTAGATATTATAAATCCATACATGTATGGAGGTAGTCAAGACTGTTTTTTGTGTTAGCTTAAAATTCAGGAAGAATATCCCTCCCCAAATTAAAATTGGACATGCTGGACAAGTTTGCAGTATTAAGGTGTATGTAAAACACCAATAATATTGTTTCTAGGCCAATCTGCTTTCTCTTCTTGTGTCTAAAACATGGAGAGCTGTCAAGAAATGGTCAGAATCTTCATAAATACTTTGTTTAATTTTAGTCCTATAAATGAATTCATTAACTGCAGTGTGGATTTCTATTGCTAGAAGTGAGGCATGTATTGATTAACCTAGTAAAAATATTATCCATTGTTCCATTTGAGATGAAGATATAGATCCAGAATGTGTAAAACTATGGATCTGGCTTGTGAAAATGAAAGCCAAGTATTTTCAAACCTTTTGACAGCTGCATTAGCATCAATCATTTGAGAAGCTTTACATGAAGAGAGCTAGCTAAAGAAGAATAATGCCACTGAAAAAAAAATGTCCTAAGCAGGCAAATTGGAGAAATAATTACTTTTATAGAAAAAAACAGCAAAGACTAAATGCTTTTTGAAGGATTGAATTAGCAAAAAAGGTAAATACAGAATGATTTTTAAAAGTTGCTCTACAAGCTTAAGTGAAGTATGCTTTCCTGGGGAATTTTTATCTTGGGGCCTTCAAAATAGAATAAAAACTTCCTATGGCAGAAGTAAGGTTTTTCTTTACATGCAAGGGGACTCTTGTAACTCTTCTGAGATCAAAATTAGGAGGTATGGTAACTTGTGTTCTTTTGAGTCAGAAAGAAGATACTAGATAGTCTATTGTAAGCATCATAATAGAGATATTAGTAATAAACAGGAGAAGCCAGGTTTGACTTTTGACAAATCCTTTATCATCTGACCTGGGGGTTATTGTGAAACTTGGTGTGAAAAAATAATGTCCTTTCTCAAACACAGACTTGCTCAGAAGTACACAGACTACAGAAGAATTTATATTCTATTTTCTATATTTATAAATAGAATTTATATAATATTTATATCACTTATAAATATGTTCTATATTTATATTTTAATGTATTTTATATATTAATATTTGCTTGTAAATATATTATACATTTATATTCTGATTTGTATTGCAAATGTGTTTGTTTCTTTAGTTTCACTGTGTTATTTTATGATTGTCTCTTGTTGTGTTTTGTCTAGCATGATTAAACTTTTCTCTGCCTTTTCTCCCTCTGTAATCTGTGGGTCTCATAGCGATTCTCTATTGATGTATCTTTATATGAACTTCCACTGCTGTGGGTGAGCCATCCTGGTAACTAATGGAAGGTTTTCTCCTCGAGGCAGATCTCCACGGAGCTTTTAGAACAGGTATTTGGGTCAGTTCTTCCACAGCCTCTCTTGTAACCTGGTCCTCTCTGTGTGCCAGAAGTTGCTGCACACAAAACCAGATTCTGCTGCTGCTCCAGGCTGAGGTGTCAGAGTTCCACCCCACACTTCACGTGCTGAAGGTGGCATGTGGCTCCTGGGGCCTAAATCTGGCTTAGCTTCGGGTCTTTGAGCAGAAATGTGTGTTCCTCCTGTGCTGCTCCAGGCTGGGACCCAGAGTTCCAGACACAAGAGGGTGATTGGCAGGTTTGGAGAATTTTGAGAGACAGCAGCTCGCCCCTCCTGCTGCTGTTCTCTAGCCAAACTTAGCTTCTGCTTTGGAAAAGAGCAGTGCTGTCCAGCTCTTCCCAGGAAAGCTTGAGAAGTTCTGTGAACATAAACAGGGCTGCAGAGATGAGGTGTTTTGTCTGGGCAGAAGTGCAGATCTGTCCTGCCTGCCAAGCCTGGGACAGCAGTGCAGTTTGCTGGGACTCTGTTGAATTTTGGGGGGTATTGAAGCACAGCCCTTAGGTATGGTGCTGATGCTGCAGCAGGTTGGGTTCTGTGGGATCACATCCACATTTTCCAAATGAGTCACGGCAGTAAAGTCTGCTGTGTGCAGAGCAGGGCAGCCATGGCAGGGGGCACTGAGGGCTGAGTCCCTCATTTATCCATGGAAGCAACACATTAATGCCATCAGCAAGGGAAAAGCAAATGCTGTGGTGATGATTTACGTGCTGTGAGAGGAGGTTTCCACAGGTTCCTTTTGCTTAGTCACCCGCAGGATGCTCATTTAAAAAGGAACAAATAGGGAGCCTGAGGATTACTGCAGGTGAAGCCTGCTCAGAAGCTGTTGGGTACTAAAATCAAATACACATCCACAGCAGCCTCACACAGCACAGGCGGCCATCTTTTTACATGGGTACATGAATCATCTCTTTTCTCCTGCGTATAGAAAAATATTACATAAATAATCTTCTCCTCTGTTGGAGGAGAGGAGAACTAGGGATTTTTTACTTCTTTTCAGCAAACAAAACCAGCATGATCACTCTCTTATTTGTACCTGATTATAAGCTGCACTTCGGGTTCGGACCAAAATTTTAGTCAAAACGGTGCGGCTTATAATCGTGAAATTACTGTATATGGAATTACAGTCCTCTGTCCATTTACATACCAGAGATCTGTCTTTATTAAGTTCTTCAGCATTAACTCTCATGTGTAAAGAACTTGAGTGGCCAGTCTGTGAGTCAAAATATGTTAGAACATTTGTAGTAAAGGCATCCCCTGCATTAAGGGAAAATCTTCAAACAATAAGGAAAACCTCAAAGCGTAAGAAAACCCTGAGAAACAGCCTGGCAGGGATGGAGCAGCACGAGATGTGCCTGTTGTAGGCTGAGTACCTTGTCTGGAGGCAGAGGAGCAGCTGGTGACTGATTGCCCTGGGCTCCAGTCAGCCAGCAGCATCTGTAGGAAAATGGTCAGTGACAAAGAGATGTCCCTGGGAGGAAACAAGAGTCACTTATAACACACGAGTAACAAAGTCTCCAGTTTAGAAGATTATTTTATCTGCAGATTGGCCTCTTACAAATGGGAAACTCTTCAGTTGCTGAGGGCCAAAGGTGTGGCTCACATTTATTTGATAGGACATTGAGCAATATTTGCTTTCATATTACCCCACAATACCATGAAGGACAATAAAACCAGAATGAGAAATTTGTGAAATGAAGACTGGCTGTATGCCAATTCATCCATAGATTTCCAAGTCTCTCTTGGGTTCTTTATTTCCTCACTTCTTTTGGCCATGGAGAAACTCCTTTGGGAAGGGCCTTGAAATTACTTAGCAAAATGGGATGCTCCCTTCAGTCATATTTACTGAATAAGTGCTGCTTTCAGTCCTTAATGACATCAACTGTCCAAGTTCCTACCCAGCAGTGTGACTGCAGGCAGAGTTGGCAGAGGTATCCTGTCCCATGAAGGCTTAATGAGGAAATAGGGGCTGGCTGCTGGAGCACTGGTGTGGAGCAGAAGGCTATTTCCACACCTGCGTTAGAGTAGCAAGGATGGAGCTGCTCAACGAACACAACTGCTCTGCCTTCACACAAGAGGTGCAATTAATGCTTTTTAATGGAAATTAAATTCTATAGCAGCTGGTGATCCAAAATGTTGACCAAAAAAAATGGACCCTAATGAACTGTGCAATCCTCTTAATTCAGTTAGTTTACATAATTACATTTCTGCCTCCTACTCAGCTCAGTAATTGCACCAATGTCCTATCTTGAAAACCCATCTTTTTGCCTTAATGGAAAGGTTTAAATTATGCTGACCCACTCTGCTAATAATAGTGATCAATAGCACTGCTTCATCTCAGTTTGTTTTTAAAGAACTATCTATGTTGCTGTGTTGTCACAGTAATTGGGATTTGCAGTTCCAATCAGCTTTTCCAGGTGTTGCAGAAGTGGGGAGGATTGTTTCTGTTCTGGCTGTTTGGGACAGTTAGAAGTTGGTTTTCTTCTTTTTTCCTCTTGCTTCCTCAGTGTCTGAGAAGCCAGTAAGCAATCCACTGTTGCCCTGTAAACAACTTCTTGGCAGCAGCTTAAGTTTACAAAATAGAAGCTTGATGCCAACCCGCTGGTGAGAGCAGCTCGTGTCCTGCCGTGTGGTGACATGTGAAGTCAATGCCAGGTCACAGTTTGTACCAGCTGAGGGTCTGGCCTCACAAACCTCCTGATGCATCTGTCTGCCTGGGATCTCTCTCCTGACATCAGGCCTATGACCAAAATCATGCACAAGAACAGACAATGGTTCTGAGGAGTGCAAGGTCACAAAATTGTCCCTCCCATTCAAGAAAAAAAAAGAAAAAATTTATTCCTGACCTTGAATATGTGTTTTTATTGGGTTTTGTTTTTTTTTTTTTTTTTTTTCAGACTGTTTCAAGATGAGTGATAAAAATATGGAATCTAAAGAGCATTTATAAACCTGCAGACCTAATGTGCTCTGCAGGAAGTGTTTATAATTGTGTGTCTTCTTGAGTGACTCTGCATATATTATTGTTCTTGCTGCCTTCTCAAACACACCACCCCTTCTGCTCAAGCAGCACACACTCAGCAGTGGTGAGCTCATAGGCTGCAGCAGCTTTGTCTATTTATTTAATTTAGAAATTAAACTGATTTTATTATTTATTATTTATATTTATTATTATTTATTATTTTTAGTGTTGCAATGCTTTGAAAAATTAGACAAACAATTGTTGAGCTACAAAAAAAAGGGCTTTTGCTCTTAAACCCCAGAAGGGCTTTTCCTTGGTGTTATTTTTCATTGTTATCCCTGGTCATCCTGCGGTTTTCTTGGAGTTATCACTCTAAAAGAAGCCAGGGAAAAATCCTGCTAATGATAAATCAGTATGCCACAAATCCTGTCAAATCCTCTTCATATTAATGATACCTTTGTCACTGTCACTGCAGCTTTGTTTTGCTGCTGGTGTTTGGGCACTGTCTCTCTGTCTTTCAGGGGTCATTTCAAGCCATTCCCTTTTGACTTCTTCCCCATGCATTCAGGTGAGCCATGCAAAAGTATCTGCCAAAAATTCTGTCAGCTTTTCAGATGTATCTGCAGCTGTCTGTGCAGACTTTGGACACAGTGGTGCAATCAGTTCACACTCACTGTGTCTGAGAGATGTTTCAGTAGCACACAGAAAACTCTTCAACCTAAATCAAGGGTCTGTGGGATACAGTGAATGCTCTGGGAAAATACTGCCATGGCAAGGAGGTTGAGGTTGAGGTTTTGAGTTTTCCTTTCCTGGAACAAATCCAGGGATCACTACTGGATAGCAGTGTAGTGATGCTGCAGTTCCTTGTGTGGCCAGGAGCTTCCATCAGTGGACACCTCACATGTTTTTGAACCATGAAGCTGGGCTATCAAACCCACTGCAAGTGGAGAACTTCCAGTTTCAGAAGGAAAAACAGTCCAAGGTAGCTGCAGGCTGTGGCAAATCACTTCTCTGGGAGAGGCAATGTACAATAGTATTTCGAGGCAATGTACAATAGTATTTCAAGGCATGAGAAGCAGGCAGGGCTCCTAATTTGGAAAACAATTGCCTTGAGACATCCTCAGGAAAACTGACAGCTATTTTTTTTTTAGCATTTCAGTGGATGGAGAAGGGTGTAAGTGAGTTTTGTGTGTCTTTATTTGGTGTGACCAGGCAGTGTGCAGGAGATGCTGACTTACACAAGTGATAATTCCTTCCTTTAAGTATGAGCACCAGGAAGGCAGAAGTCTCAGGGGCTCGCCTTGTTGGTGCAAATGCCTAGAAACAGGCTTAGTAAAGGTTCTATGAACATGGTGAAACAAAGAAGCTCCAAAAGCACCCCCACCTATGCCGGATCATCAGAAACATGCAAAGTATTTAGTTTCAGGGAAAAGAAAAAAAAAATGTAATGTTCTCATTAGTAAGTGAAGCCTTGGTGGTATGAAGAGGATTGTGTTGACTTTGTTTTATAGGAGGATTTAGTTTTTCAGTGTGTGTGCTTGGATGCTAAAAAAAGCAGCAGGTTTCTTCACAGAGTGCATAATTTTGCAAGTTTTATACTTACTTCAGGCTGATGATTTCCTGATTATGCTGTGTCCTTTTGCTGCAGAAGCTGTTGATCTTTGTAGGAAAAAAAAAAAGAAAATAAGACAAGAGTGAAATGTAGACACTGTAGTGCTGTTATTTTGCGGTGACAGAAAAGATGCACCAGCATGCAGGTTTATTCTTATGTGACACATAATTGCTCAGAAACTATTTTTAAAACCAGGCTGAAAGAAATCACAAGGATGGCATAGATAAGCTGTCATTTGACAGACCTGCTTGGGTTGCATGCAGAGAAAATTTTGAGGGGTGTAGGGACCATGACTGCAGCGACCAAGGAAGGAGGAGAGGGGGGAGCAGAGCATCCCTCTCCCTGCTCAGCTCATATCAGTGACCACATCACCCAGCCTGTAATGCCCACTGCTTCCCCTCTGCAGCATGTAATGGGCTCACCCCCCCAGGGAAATTCTGGCTGAACAAAAGCTTTTTGGATGCTCTGCAGACCCATCTCATTTTTATCTAACTGCAGTTTGCTGGCACTGTAAGCATTTATAAGCATTTATAAATCTCCATAATGCCAAACATTGCCTCCACTTACAAGCCTTCCATCACTAATGTTCTTAGACTATTGCAACTGCAGCAACATTATCCCCACTGTGTCTTCAGTTTTTGCAATATTTTGTGCTAACAGGAAGTTTAGAATGCCCAGCTCTCAGAGAAGCCAAGCATGCTTTCTTTTATGCTTAAGAAACACTTTTCAGCTTTTCATCTGAATCAAGCACCCACTACATTGTTATTGTGTTCCCATTTCCTATAGAAACTCTCGATGTGAAGCTCCAGGTATGCAGGATTCTAAGGCATTTTACTTTACTTTTCAAGCCTAACCCAGTCCCTCCTTCAGTGAGAATTGATAATATCTGAATAAGATTACTTCTGTGTCCTGTATTCTGTGGGTATCTGGCATGCCAGTCAAACATCCTTTTGTCAGCCCCTTTAGTCCTCAAGAGAGTGAGATATGTTCCCTCACCAGAAGAGGAACAAAGTTCAGTTGCAGCTGAACATTCAGGCTTATGTCTGCTCAGGGTGAGAGTGAACAGCTTCAGCTCCAAGGGTCACCAGCCACACTGACAAGGATCTCCCCATGACAAAGCTCATTTTACTGAATCTCCTGGTGCTGGCAAGAATGAAAGGATGTTGAATAAACTGTTGATATGATATTTTAAAAGAAAAAGTTTTGGGTTGCATTATGTCCAGGCTGGTGCTCCAAGTCCCTTTAAGCAATCCTAGATTGCTTTAAAGCACAAAGCACTGAGAGTGCACCACTGCTGCTGTGCCATTCACAGAGTGACCCAGAGAGGCAAAAACCCAGCTTAGGCTGAAAGCTGCAGTTCTTGAGCTGCAATGAGACAAGAGATGTGACATTCCTGGGAGAAGGTCATTTCATGGTAACCACGCTGATTCCATAGACATAGCACAAACAGTGTGTCCGTTTTGGAATGATGAGGTACATTAAAAACTTATTAGCCTTCATAAGAAGTAAAGATGCTGTCAGAAGGGCTACCTTTCAGTACATGTGCAGGTTGGCCATGCTCAGTCAGCCATGATAAACCATCCAGACTGGAGATCATCTGGCAGCCAGCAAGCTGAACAAATATGTTTATACATGAGGCACAGAACCTTGGTGATGTAACTAAGAAACTGAATTATTGCTTCTGTCCCTGAAGGCTGACTGTTGTTTAAAATTCCAAGTTATTGGGTTTTATACACTTTGCAGTACAATTTATTCACTTATTCTCCTTGTAAATTTTCAAATACAAGTATCAGAACATGATCAAGGGTACTATGGAAACACACTGATCCAATTTAAAGAGCAAGCAACTAATCCTTATAGAGTTGTGCTTCTATAATTATGTACTTATAGTTTCAGAGAGTCACAAGTATACTTGAGGGAAATGTTCAGCTAATGTGAATTACTCTAATTTATCATTGGTAGTAGTAGGACAATCCCTAGGAACTGTGGAGGACAGGTTGTAACCCAGTGTGTCCTGCAGAAAATAGCAAGGGAATGCCCATCCAAAATATCTTGTCTCTGCAGCCAACACTCAAAGAAAAATGGATGAAAAAACATTGTCTTGTCTACTTTCAAATATGCTGCTGAGATGGAGAAATGATGTGACTTGGCCAGAGACATTAAGAAAATCTGAGGAAGAACTTCCTACTAAACCAAAATTTCTGAGAAATTTTCTATTGAAACTACCTTATAGTAGAAAATGTGGGGGGTGGGGGTTTGTTTGCATTTTTGGTCCTTATAACAAGGGTGTCCTTTCCACATTATTTTTCTATGAATTAAAAATGGAAAAATCTGGCATGATTAGTGTTCCAGCTAAAATAGTTCAGATTTCAGACACCCGTCTTGAAAAGTTTACAGAAGAACTTATAAAAGCTTGTTTTATGTTATGGGCATTCTCTAATTAATATTGTTTATTTTCAGTTAGCTCAGGTATTGAGGACCCCAGCATTTCAGTAATCACCAGGCTGTCTGTATGCTCTTTGAAAAGTAGCCACCATTGCTTCAACAACAGCATCCATCCAAAAGCCAGAATGACTCAAACTTAATTCCTGCACTGAGTGTGATCTGTGAAACAAGGGAATGTTTGTGGAATCCCTTCTGTGCAGTCTAAGAGAAATAACATGCCTGAAGATTATATATCTGTTTTTTTTAATCTAGGTTGAACATCTGACTGTGGAATATGCAATCCACTAGGGAAGAGGAAAAAGAAAATCCTCCTTAACCTTATAATTAGCACAAATGAATACAGTGGCCTAGGGACAAAAGCACTGTGCCAAGCTCTTGTGCCAGTAAAGTTTCTGGCACAGGGACAGTTCCCCAAGAGAAGACGATGTGAAAGAAAAATAAAATTAAAATATTTGTATCTCATAGCCCAGTCATTTTCTCCTTATAACAGTTAGAATCCCTTGCAGAGTGCAGTAACCCAGTTTTTCCCTGATGCAGATGACTTATTCCAAGTGCTGCTCCAGCACAGCTGGGCATTCCCTGTGGCTCTGGACCACCAAGGACACAGTGCTGGGCAGCTCCATTGGCTTTGGGCTGCCCAGCATTTGACCCATTGCTGGAGGGGTCCTGCAGGAGATGGCTTACAGAGAAATGGCACAACAGGGGCTGGGATGCAACTGAGAACTGGGCCAGCAGTGACCTGGAGCACATTCAGATAGGAACTGTCGGGTTTTGTGCTTATATACAACTGTTTCTTGTAGCTCTGGGAGCTATAAAATATGCTCTGCTTTTGCTGTCAAAGACCCTAATTTAGAACCATATTCTTTAGGACCTGGAGAAGCTGGGGGAAAAAAAAAAAGCAACAACCTCCAAGAAAACCCCAGACTAAGAGAAAGTAATTTGTGACCATGTGCTTCTCTCATCAAGTTAATAACTCATTCTTGTAGTTCAAAAGGACATGTCATCTCAGAGATCACAGCAAATAAGTATTTAAATGGCTAGCTACAAGGGAGAGGGCTGCACCTTGTAATGCAATAGTTCACATTTAATGAGCTCCAGAAGATATTTTTTTTCAGATTTGTAGGAATTTTCTTCATTCTTGAAGAGGCAAAGGCAATGCCTCCATTTAAAAATAATGTGAAAGAAGAGAGGATCTATGCTTTTTAAAGAAATGTATTTTGCATGCACAAAATGATCATAAGTGATTTAGTTCTTTTAGTCAACTTGTGCTTGCTGTAAAAATACAGCCTGCCTTTGGGCTTGTCGTCTAGGAACTTGTGACAGAATAAAATGCTAACACCAAAAGAGTCAGGAGGACAAAAACTCCAGCTTACATCAATTTCCATGCTGCTAACACACCAGAGGGTCACTTTATTGCTAGAAAAAGATAAGGGTTTAAGCAGAACTGAAGCTTTTTCCTCAAAACTGCCTAAAACCCAAGTTGCATGTACACCCTGCCAGGACTGAGCACTTGTGTTTCCTCTCATCTTTGGTGCTGTGGCTTGTGAGAGCAGTGCCTTCTGCAGGGTGGAATAGTGGTGCAGGGAAGCCAGTCTGTCCCCCTGTGCTTACACTGCATCAGTTCTTGGCTTTCCTGTGCTGACACCTCCTCAGAGCTCTGCATGTGGTGGTTTTCAGCCACCTCACTGGTTTTGTGCATTTTGAGGTAGCTTAGTAAGGAATTCTGTGTTTCGTTACTTCCAGCAGAATTGGGTAGCTCTCCCATGGATCTTCTCTGAGGTGCATGGCACAGGATTCTAGGGATTTTTTGAAAATATGTATTATTCCATTATTTACACCCTTACTGCATAAAAACTTGCCAGTACCTCATTGATTAGATTGAATTATGAGACAAATCTGGAATCTCTTTTGACAGCATGTCAAAAACAAAAACAAACCCAACAATTTTGTTTCCCATAAAAACAAAATAAAAACTGAATGCTGCAGAGGAAATATGTCCTGAGTGAGACTGCTGAGTTTGTTAATGCCTATTTAGCTTAAAATTATTAATGGCAAAACCAGTTTGGGCCAAAGAAGATGCTGATAAAGATTCACATGCTTCATGTCCCAAGCTGGGTCTAGTGTTAAACCCTGCTGAGACCACTCTGAGCTTAGACACCAAACCACATTTGGTGTCTCTGTTATTGCTGTCAGCCACAAGCTGTGACAAGCAGACAAAACCACCACTTTCCTTAAATATGAAAGAACAGGAGACACAATTTTGGTAGTTCAGCATGGCTTATCCAAGTCAGCTCTAAATATCTTAAAAAGTGCTGCAACTTAGGTATTTATGTTTTCACTGCTCACCTCAATTAACACAGTGATTGGCTGTAGAGAGCACCACAGCTGGCACAGCTTTGAGGAACATATGTTAAGAAAACATCAGTTTGACTGGAAGCTGGTTTTAATGGGCTAGTTTTGTGGCTGCTAGCAAAATGGGGAAATGAGTCAGAGCTCTCCTTTTTGGGGACTATTTTTTGAATTGCAAAACAAATTTCCTGTTTTATGCTTTATGAAAGGTAGAGAAAAACCTGTGATAGTGCAGAGGAAAATGCAATTTAATAAGATTACTTAACATTCTCTGGTAAAGTAAAGGAGAGCTTCTAGCAATTTTATTCTTTGTCAGGGCTGTAAGGGAAGACTTAAGAGATGTGAGAGGAAAACCAAAAAGACCAGGCAACTATATAGGCAATCTATCTACCTACAAATAAAGAGAAGTGATCACTTATTCTCAGTGAAAGGGAAAGGGTGACAACTGAAGCCTTAGAGGTGATAGACTGAAGACACTCCAGCAAAATATTTGGAGAAAACATTGTTATTTAGAAGTGAAAAGAACTCTGGCAATGCCATTTATCAGCAATTTGTGGAGCAGGCAGATCATCTTTGTCTGCTGTAAGCTAACCCTTGCTGAGGTACTTTGTCTTTCTGAGAAAGTGTGGGTTGGAGCTGTAGTGTCACAGAGTGAGGGAAGCACCAGCCCTTACTGAGAGGTGTGTTTCTGACTCAGAAATGTGTCAGAAAGTGAGGTTTTTTCGGTTCACCTTTCTATTGCCTTTTTTTTTCCTCTACCCTGCTTTCGAACATCCTAACAAAAATGTGCTTAGTCCTTCTCAAGTAGCTTTCAAGTCTTTCTCAATTGCTGCCCCAAGATTGCTGTTGGCTGGGATAACAAGGATAGCAAGGATAGCAAGGATGGCTGTCTCACTGTCCTCACTAGCCCACTCCACTTTGCAGCTGTACAACCTGGCATTCTGGTTTAAAAGGACAAAAGATCCTTCATCAATTACTAGTTAGCACCAAGTACTTGTGCTACAATGAGTGCCAGAACTGGGGAGCTAGTTACAAAAATTTGTGTCCTCTACTTCTAATTCCAGGGTTTGAGTTTATTTTTTAGCCATACATTAAACCCTCTTTCAGCTTGGCAAATGACTGAAAAAGTACCTTCCTGAACAAAAGTGATTCAGGGATATAAAATGTTTCCAGATACATTCGGGAGATTTGGAGATTTTCATTAAGTAAGAAACCCAAGCAGAATGCCTGTGAATAGTCCTGGTTTGCAGTCACTTGTGCAGGGTAAGAGGGGGAATACTCTATCCCTGTGCTTCATTTAGTTTCTAGAAGGATCCTGGGTTCTCAGAAGCATTTGCTGAGCCTACTGGCAGTGAAAACAGAAATAGACAGTGACTGATTTAATTAAATGATTAAAATCTATCACCACCATGCCAGAAAAACGTGCTCAAGGTAAAGAGCATGCAGAGAAAGAGGCAGATGGATAGCTGTCATTTCTGCCTTTGACAGGGACCCCCAGGCTCGCTCTGGGGCTGAGGGAAGGCGAGGAGTGGCAGCATGAAAGGGAAAGTGATTTATTCCTCTTGCTCTGAAGGATTTTCATATGTGAAAACTGACCCTCACAGGGACAGTGAATGGAGGGAGTGCACCAACACTGAGCTGGAAGGACACTTCTGTACCCTCACATACTTCAGGGTTATGGCAGAGCTCTTGCCTCCAGACAGGAGAGAAAAATAATCTTTACAAACCTAGGGGAAGCCTAAGGTTGTAGGTAGGCAAAGCATTGAAAATACCTTGGTCCAGACTTCAGACAAGCAAGAAAACAGGGGGATTCCCAAAGCTGGGGAGTCTGAATGAAAAAGTCTCCACTAATCCATGGGGTGTTTCTAACCCTGCACAATGTGCGTGGTGGGGACTGAGCTGCTCTTGTTGCTGATGGGAGGACCCCATGCTCAGTACTTACCATGGTAATCACACAGAAAAAGAAAATAATAAATAAATCTGGTAAAGCAGCAGGACTTTTCAGTATCTCATGAAGGTAGTCAATTACATGAACATATTTAATGATTGGAATGAAAATTGCCACTTGCCAGTTTCTGGCTGCAATCTAATATTATCCCTTTAAAATATTTCTGTGGAAGGGCAGTGTTCCAGTTAATTGTAGCTGTTTATTTTAACTTTTCCTCCTGAATGAATTTGACAGCACACACTTTATTTTTCCTTTTAGAAACAGAATGTATTTTTTTTCTTCCTCTGAAAAAAAATATGATTACTGCAGTAAAATTCTATTATTGGGAAAGGTATGTCTTGACAGGAGACTTTAAACTTTATCAATAAGTCTTGAACAACCTAATCCCCTTTCATCCCACTGCTTTTAGAACTTGCTTTTTTAATGTGAACTTAGATTGATTTGATATGCATATTTTATATACATATATATGTATATATGCATATGCCTAGCCAAGAAACCTGGAGTATGATTTGGAATTATTTTTCCAAAGGTGGCACTCTCAGGGTGTTCGTGGGATTTTATTTTAGCTGCAAAATGGTTAAGAAAGGTTGGGCTGTGAAGAAATTAATAAGTAGAGTAAAGCAGTGTGAGATTTTACACCAGCAGAAGTGAAAGTTGACCCTTTGGGAGAATTTAGCAGAGCCAGAGAGTTATCTTTTCACTGAGCCTGTGTGTGGAGAAACAGCAGTGATGAGCTCCAGCTGTCTCTCTCACTAGAGGCAATTACAGGTGTACTTCCCCACACTTGACATCTCATTTTCTGGATCTGTTCAGCTAGGATAGCACTTAGTTCATTAGCTCCCAGTGGTAGTGTATATATAATTTCTTAGGTTTTAATGAAAGCTAACCATAAAGCCATGATACATTCTGAGCTTCTCCAGTGCAAGGAAACAGGAATTGCTTTTGACAGATCTCATGCCTGTTAGATTTTAATATAGTGAGGTAAACACTGCTGTAGCCTATGCAGGCACTAAGAGGGAAAAAAAAGTTGGTATATCTGTGGGAAAGTATAGGATAATTTGGTTTTATAAGTTTATGACAGTCATTCATGAAGGAACCTGTCAGGATTGGTGTCTTGTTGTGTTAGACATGATATGCAAAGAAGGAGGGATGTCTTGGTGAGAAGTGATCATCCTGTCTGAGTCACAGTGGCAAGAAGGAAGAGACAAAAAAAACAATTTCCTATTGTACAGCTATTCAGTTTTATTTCCCATCCCTGCCCCCCTTTTATTAAGTCTTCTCTATCCTGTTACACAGTGGTTGTCCCCAAAGAATAACAAAAATATGACATACTCACTCATTGTCTTCCTGGAAAGCATGCAATATTATTCACAATACATGGGAAAAAGAATCTGAATGGTGTTATTTTCTTATTTTCTTTTATGTCCTCAATGTGGGTTTTTTTGTTGTTTTGGTTTTTCGGTTTTTGTTTGTTTTGTTTGCTTCTTCTGCAAATTTGAAAAATTGATTAAAATAATAGTTTTAGCATACCTTTCTACAACGCTCACCTAGTCCTGGAAGAAGGCCTGGGAAAAGGGACATACAGGAAGACAAGTAGACTAAAAATTAGAATAAAGAAAAGTAACTTAAATACATTTGGGACCTTCTTAGAACTTCTCTTAAAAAGAAATTTTTCATTGGGTTGCAAAAAAGTTCAGTTCAGTTTGGTGGGGATTTTAAAGCTTCTTTTGTGGCAAGCGATTTGTGGATGTCGAGGTTACTTCCCAGTCAGAGGAACTGCAAATATGTTAATAGCACCAATTTAATCTCACACAGTTCAAATTGCCTCCAAAATTAGTAGTTAATTCTCATATATGTTAAATAAATCCTCTGTATCGTGATGAACTTTTTATCAGCCAGAAATGTTAAATTGTAAAAACGGTGGGAAATTAGAATACAATAACAGAGCTGAGACTAAGGAAACATGTTCTTCAATTAGTGTACTCAGGCATGTCCTGCTTTTCTACTAAAATGCTATTGATTGAAAAAATACTCTTCTCTGGAGGTTATTCTACACCTCAGTGAAGTTGCTCATGAGTCAGAGATTAAAACCTTAAAGGATGAGAGAGCAGCACAGTTCAAACCAGTGCTAATGGATAGATCAGTCACTGGGAATGCAGTTTGGTCTATCAATAACACCACTTCAAGTAATGTGAAAATTGCATGTTATCCCAGTAGGTACAGGGGAAACAAACAACTTCAATGAATGTATGACTGGGTTTCTTTGCTGAAAAACATAGAAGAGATTACGCAGCAAAATATGTAATATTCTCCTGAAATTGCAGCAGCACTGCCTGCTGGCCAGCTGGCTCTAGCTGTACTGTATCAGGAGTGGGTTTAATGCAGGCAATAGATCAATCCCACTGAATATTAGGTACCAGACCTTTCCCAGTGTGCTCTCTGCTGGATGTCATCAACCACAGCCTAGGATCTCTGTGACGTGGTCACACAGGCCAGGTAAATCCTTGGCACAGAGCTGTTTGGCACTAAACAGCACACAAAGCCTGCAAATGGCACTTACCTTTCTTCAGATCTGCATGTCTTCTCAGTGCTTGGCACCCTGGTTTTATTCTCCACCTGCATTTCTAGTTTCCACATGGGCTGTGCCTAAGCTCTCATCTACATCTTGCCATCTCTTTCTTCTTCCACTCCACTGCTCTCATCCCACACCCTCCACCCTGGCTTTGGTGCTGTCCAGGGCCTTTGATCTGGGTGGGAGGTGGTTGTTCTGTGTCTCCTGAAAAAATCTAGTTCCTTCACTAGGAGAGTGGTAACCCCTTCACAGGTAATTTTCTCCTTGTAACTAAGAAAGGCATGTGTTATTTCTGCATCCATAGCAGTGCCTCAGACCCCCACATCCCAGAACTTCTCCAGATATGTGAGGAAGAACAGTTTTCCAGACACTTAGAAAGTTCTTTTTCCCATGTGCAGATCTTACTGTGCTACGTGCTGTGATACCTGACAAAGTTCACACAGTGACTGCCTGAACATTCCTAAAATTTTTATTTCATCTGCAGCTCAGAACTCGCTTGTATTGATTTTCAGGTCTCATCTTCACAACTTCTCCGAGGGTCTGGATGTTCCTGCTGAATCCAGACAGCTGGGAGTGTGCTGCTCAGGGCTGAGCACGGGCAGTGCTGGGGGAGTGTGCCTGGCTGGCCAGCAGCTGGGAACCAGCAGCTGCTGTCCCACCGGAGACACCTCTGTCTCCAAGGGATGCAGTGTGAGCCACTGATACTCAGTGGGAAGGAGGAGCGTGGAAATCAGTCATACTGAAAAGAAGGGCTAGAAATAACCAGTGGTGAATTAGATCTGATTTTGTTAGATGGTGTGTTGGGGGGAAAAAAGCCCAGCAGGATTTTAGGCTTCTCAACACACAGCTGTGACATACTTCCTCCTCTTGCTCTAGCTCTGGGGGGACACTATATTCCAACAATGGAATATACACACACCCTCAAAGAGAAAAACAGCCCTAAAGAGATCAGGCATGGACAAGGGTATTGCTCAGACAGTCTGCAAATAAAAGGCAAACAGAAGCCCATGGATTGGTAGCTGAACTATGTGTGGACAGTAAAAAGGCTGAGGGATGAAATTGTAAATTTATGTCAGAAAGATGTGAACACACCTAATAAGGAGAATGAGTAGAATAAAGTTGTTAGTCAAACTGGACAAGATCTTCTCCAAGTAAGAAGTCAGCAGTCCCTAAGTGGAAACAGAGGAAGTCTCCAACACTTTGCAACTTTTGCAATTAAATGATTGCAAATTATTGCAAAAATCTCTAATGTAGAGGAATACAGAGCTGGACAAACTACCAGAAACTCAGGCAAAGAAGAGCTAAAGGTATGATGTCCAGTTCCTTCGCTTGCCCTTGTCTGGTAAAGCAGTAAGATGCAGTGATGCTTTCCTTTTCACACATATTCCAGGAGTGCTGTGTCATGAAGCAGTGCAGTAGCTCAGACCTCTGTGCCCAAGTTCAGAAGTAACTGTGCCTGACTCCTGAAATTTGCCAAGTAGGCTAATTTTCTCCTAAAACATCAAAATCTTTATAGCTGAGACTTAATAGTCCAGCAGCTACCACTAAAAGAAGAACTGTGAGATATACTTAGAGTTTAATCATCCAAGTAATCATTGCAAGATGGCATTGCCCTGTCTGTGCACAGACATGGTTCTCCTCTTCTGTGAATGTTTAAATGACCAAGTTAAGGATGATGCCTGCAAAATGTCATCAAATGGAATAATTTAATGGCTGACAGAATAATTGAATAATTTAGATTGAATAGGATTTCAGAAGAGCATCATTTTATTTCCTTGCTTGAGCTATGATCAACATTAAATTCAGGCCTTAACAAGTTGTTGTTTTTTGGTTTTTTTTTAACAAATGCTTAAGTATAAAGTATCCACACTACCAAGCACAAGTACTTTTGTAAACAATTGAGCAACAAGTCTCTCTAAAACAAACGGAGAAATCTGATCTTAATAAAAACATTCTCCTAAACTCATAATTATTTTATTTTAAATAGAAAGAGAAAACATTTCTGAAAACTGTTAGCACTCACCTTCACCTTCTGCTGAAAGTGCATTTCTTCCTAAACCTGTAGTTAGATACCATGCCTAGGTAAGAGCCTAGTTCAGCATGCCTTGTGTGCACACATACCCTTTATCCTTTTTTCCTGAGATGGGAAAATTTTCACCCCAGTTAAACATGGCAAGGACTGTCCCTGATACCTTAGGGAGAGTGTACAAAATCACAGTTCAAGTTGTCATACAGGAGTTTGCAAACCCCAGAGTTTGTAGAAACAGAATCCAGGGAGTTTGTGGTTTGCCTGGTGTCTCTGCACCAATAACCTGCACTTCAATGTGTTCCCACTATAATGCTTTAAGACCTTCTCCTGTGTCCCCAACTGCACTCTTTTTGGGTTTTGTATTGTTTGCCTTTTCTCTACCAGTTTTCTTCTTTCACTTTTCTTCTTGTCTTCTTACTCCTTTTTGTCCCTCAAGGCGCAGTGTTGCAGCCGCCAGCAGAGCCTGATTTAAGGCTGCCATGGTACAGTGAACTGTTTAATTCTCCTAGACATTTCCCTATGGCAACTATCCATAAAAATTTGTTTTGCTGAGGGCAATTCGTGTCAT